>NW_020175683.1:0-1841 GCF_003031525.2 Neophocaena asiaeorientalis asiaeorientalis | reverse complement strand
CGACATCTTGATCTCTATGATCCCCAAGTGTGGCCTGGAGCAGCATGAACTCTTTGCCAATCCCTGTTAGTCCCTAGCAGTCTCATCTTTTTATCGCAGTGCCAGACAGTCATAATTTTCCATGTGCACTATTGTTGTGAAAAAGGTTAAGAAGCGTGGTCTAGATGATCCTCTAACAGTCCTTCTGTCTCTAAAACTCTTGATTAAAAAAATTAACTATTAATGCACTTTTCCTCTCTGGGTACTTGTTTAGTGAATGAGTATATTGTATGCAAGAGAAAATGGGGATAGGTTTTACACAGAGTTGCTTTGAACTGAAATCTTTAAAAGGAGTTGCATGTCTTTGTGAATGAGGAAAATCTCAAGCATTTTGTGCTAAGTGACCTATTTAGAGCCAGTAATTCCATTCTAGGATTTGAATGAGCCAAGGCCCTTGATGGCTTCTTGGGCACATATCATATTTTCTTATAACTCGTTTCATTGTGCTGCTTCATCTCCTCACTTTTGTATGAGTGCAATATAATAGAAGCAGCTTATGTGGCCTCATGTCCTTTCCTCTTTTTCTTTTTTTAATACTTAATAGTTGTATGCCTTTGTTTCACTTTGTTTTCGATCCTTCTGTTTCTCTGGTATTTTGAACACTTTGAAATAAGAGTCTGATTTCATTTCCTAAGGACTCATACCCATAAAACCTATCAAAAACAATGATTGGTTTTGTTTATACCTGAAAGCATGGACCCCAACATACTCTACTTCTGTTTCTAACGCGATTCTGAGTCATGCTTTAAAAAGAACGTTTAGCACTTAGCAACCCAGAGTTCAGTCTGGCACCTAGCAACCCAGAGTTCGGTCTGGCCCTGAAGTCACATTGTTTGGTTTGGGATGTAGCGTGTTTTTAAAAGAATGTATTCCTGTCTCCACTCCAGACCTACCAAATCTGAACCTCCATGAGTGCATAAGGGGAGGTGAGGGAATGCAGTTTTACAGAACTGTACTTTTACCTCTGGGGAATACTTCTTTGGAAACAGCTGTGAGAGCAAGTTATTTGGCTTAAAAAAAATGGAGGTAGGGTTGAAGAAGACTTCACAGAAGAGGTTTTCTGTTTTTTATTTTTTTAATTATCTTTGAAGGATGAATCAAATATTTGCCTGATGAGGAAGACTAGGGAAGGATATTTTAGACAGAAGTAGCATGAGTCGAGGTACAAGAGTGAGACTCCATGGCGAATCTTTCAGAACTGTGAATTGTCTAGTGTAACTAGACTAGATTGATGCCGATACAGGAAGTGGAAATAACAGAAGAAGAATCAAGAATGTAGATTAGGACCAAATTGTGAAAAGTCTGGATTGATAAGGAATTACATTTTATTTCATGCGAAATAAAAGTCATCAAAGGATTCATAAATATGACAATAATGTGGCAAGATTTTTATTTTATATTATAACCATGGCAGCAATGTGGAGGATGAATTCAAGGGAGAAGAAACTGGAGACAATGAGACCAATTGAAGATATAATTAGAGTAGCTCAGAAGAATGATTATAAGACAGTAGTTGGGGAAATAGAGGAAAAGGGCATACATTTAGAATCATTCATTTACTCAACAAATAGACTATTTTGTATGTGCTAGCTGTGAGCCCTGTGCTAGCTGTTAGGAAAAAATGAAACCAAACAATGAATGTTCTAAGACAAATAAAAAATATATAGCTTATGTTGTATGTGTATGTGTATGAAAAAAATAAATATTTTTAAAATAATGGTATCCTCTTTGTGGAAGAAATATAAATAATTTTACTTTTCCCTTCTTTAGACATTATTGAATTTTCTAAAGTGTCTATAGTG
>NW_020175682.1:132548-141767 GCF_003031525.2 Neophocaena asiaeorientalis asiaeorientalis | reverse complement strand
TATGTGAAATCTAAAACACCCCAACAAACAAACCATCCAAGCTCATAAATGTAGGTGCACTGTGTCTCAGCCCCACCCTATCATGCATGCTATACCCCCTGCACTCCCCCACCTGTGAGACCTATTCCCTGGGACCTCAGGGGTTACCTGTGAGGGGGCCCAGGTCTCCTGAGAAACCTGCTCAGGCCCCAGAGCTTTGTTCCAGTGACATTTGTATAATGAAATGAGGCTATGGACACATGGTCCTTGTCTAAAAACGTGAAGGTATGCCCCTTCAACTGAGGTGGAGTGCTACATTTTTCTCCTCCACAGTAGCAAGATTTGCTACATATAATTCTTCGTATGCCAGTAATAAAGATTTTAGATCACATATCAGTTCTCTTCTCTGCCCCTCCTCCCCTTCATTCCATTTCTGCCTTGAAGACAGTGGGAATATTTACAATGTTGAGCTAGAAGGAACACAGAGAAAAGAACAGTTTTCAACAGAACACTTTTATTGAGCTCATTTGGACCCTGAGAATTCTGTTTCATTTATATAAAATGTTTCAAATGTCATTCATTTCTTGCCTTAAAAAATAACAGGAAATGAGACCAAACACAGACTGTGTAAGTCACTGGGTTAATTTTTATGTAGTTAGCAATAGCTTACTTCTATAAACGTTTGAGGCACCTTATGAAAATATAGACAATAATGGATAAAGGAGATAGTTGAAGGAATCACGGAAAGGGGAACTTAAAAGAAAGAGAATGATGCAGCCAATGATAAGGTAAGCCAGTAGGCAAACCATTGGATCTGGAACTTTTTCCTTGTGAGCACAGAGGAAAATGTCTTTGTTAAAGGTAGGCCAGAGATTTGACTGTAAGCTTCTGAATGCCAATTAGAAGAGAGAATGACAATCACTTTAAGGTTTTCATGAATGGTCTGGCCTAATCCAGAGTAGCATTTAGCTTACTGTTCGTTAGTATGGCAAGTAGCTTTCACTCACATTTCATCTCTGATCCATTCGTGATCGCTGCATAAATAACTTTGCTGGGAAGTTTTGTGTCTGAGACCATGCTTAGAAGGAAAAAGTTTTGTGATTGATTAACATTGCAGGATGGGTGAGTAGCTGCAAGCAACAATCTCTCTGGCATCTCTGATTTGCAGGAATACAGGTCTTGCATGCAGGTCTTTTACAGTCCTCCAAAAATGACATTTTTCATTATAGGCTGTTGATAACTATCATATGGTAGAGTGTACAATGTCATGGTCGCTAGCCAAAACTTAAGGGCAGAAACTTTGAGATACTGATTAATTCATATGCTTTGCAGATCAAGCAGGAGGAGAGTAGTTTAAGGTTCTACTATGAAAATGAGAGCAAGTAACCAAATGGTGCATGGCTGATGCCCCCTCTGCCTCTTTATAAAAGCTGGTAAAGGAGGTATATGTAGTACAGGTAGCACCAAACACCTCTGGGTAAACTCCAACAGGCAGCCTAATAGGCAATTAAAGACCGAAAATCCTACTCCATACATGGTTGCAAGAATTTTGGCCTAGGGACTTCTCTCATGGTCAAGTGGTTAAAACTCCACTCTTTCACTGCAGGGGACACGGATTCTATCCTTGGTTGGGGATTTAAAAAAGAATTTTGGCCTAGGAAAACAAGCATTATGGGCCAAGACCATGAAAAACGTTCAATATAACATCCAAGAAGCAGTGTAGATAATCAAACATCTAGGAGGAAATATCAGAAGACTCAGTACAGCTTTGCTTTTACTTAATGGGGCTCATTATAATTTATTGGTCTTAATTCACAGGATGAGACACACAGACAGGCATGCATGCATCTCTTTTAAGAAAATCTTCTTTAGATCCCCACTTTAGGCTTACAACCTTGGCAAAATTACAGTTACTCCGTTTGTTTAATTTTTGTTTCCAAGAAGTAATGACTAACTTTCACTGAAGTAAAACAAAGTTAGCCTGTGAAAAACAAGTTAAAGTTCATAATGGTTATGGCTGTTAACCTACAAAATTTGATGAGCCTTTTGAATATCCTAGGATTGAATATCATAAGATTTTCTCATCTTAAAATGGGGCATAAAATATAAGGATAAAGACAAAAATATTCCAAAGCCTTGTTTATGATAAATCCTACCATAAAGTTGGTTTTCTTTTTTCCCATCTAGGAATTTTTTTTCTTCTATCTAGGAATGAGAAAAAAACTGTAATACACCCCAAGACTTCATTCCCAACAGTTTGGGGCTTCTTAGAAATCCAGTTTATGATAATAATTAGTCAATTCAGCAATCAAATATTCATGGGCCATGAGAAATGCAAAAAAACGAACCAAATATAGTCCTTGCCCTCCGGGAATTTTTAATTTTGTAGGATACAAACGTAAATCATGTTGGCAATAGCTGCATGTATGAATGTGAAAAAAACACTATGAGAATACAGGAGAAGAGGATAAAAAGTTAGTAGATTGGACTATTATAAAACTTTACCAAAAAAGTAAAAGAAAAGAAAGGTTTCTCAAAGGAGGTGATAATTGAGAAAGACCTGGAATGATAGCTGAGACATTTAAAGGTAAAAAAAATGAAAGCTCACAGTATTCATGTTAAGGAAACACATACACAAAGAACAGAGGTAGGACGTGGCCCCCTTGCCAGCACTGGCTGGTAGAATGGCTCAGAGGAGGAGGGGGAGGGGGCGACAGTGTAGCTTCAGATCTTAGAGGCCAAAGAGTTTGGATTTTCTGTCATAGGCCCTGGGGTGCTAATGAAGATTTCGATGTGGAAATGACCTCAATGTAAATGACAAGAAGGAGGACAAGGAAGGTGGAACAGCGCTCCTGACACTCAGTGTACCGGTTGGAATGGTAGATCATAGTGCGTCTTACAGCCAGGGGGCGCCAGTGAGGCTCTAGAGGTAGGAAGGAGAAGGGACAAGAATTACTAAAATCAATGAATGAAAGAGGAAGCAGGAAAGGGGGAGTTTGGCCATAATAGGCGACGTGGACTTTATGCCACCCTTTCTGGACCTCAATTATTGTTTCCACTTGTAAAGTGACCTCCTGGACTGAAGGATATATTAGCTTTTGTTAAGGTTTACTAATTCTACACTGTTTTGTGGTGTTTCAGATTAGGAACAGATGTGAGAAAGGAAGCCAGCAGGGTTGAGGTAATCTGTAAAGCAGTTCCTGAACTAAAAGAGTTAGAAGAAACAAGAAAACCTCAAGAGTGAGGTGGTCAAAAAGGAGATACAGGAAGGTGAAGTTGTTTTTTCTGGGGCAAGGATGGATGCATATGTGGTTAGAGCTGCCAATAAAGTCAAAATGTAGAGTTGCCTGGATATCTGTAGACTGTGTTCACTGTCAGGTTGGAGATTACTTTGGGAAGGAGACTGGGCTGGGATTAACTCTGAGCTAGAAATTGGGACAAATATGGTGTTAGAGCTAACATTGAGACTGAGGTTGAATTTTAGGTCACGGTGGAGAGAACATTAACAGAAAATAGTGCATTTGTTGGATCCCAGGGAGACCAAAGAAACCCTGAAACAGATGTCCTAGTGGCTTTAATCAGGCTCTCAGAACTGAGGGTCTTTCAGGAGCAAAGTACCCTGAATGGCATCACACAGCACCACATGTTCTATCTTCTTCACCTGACTGAGACCCTCATGCACAAATCAAGGATGAACTACAGCTGCTCCTACAAGTCATGTTGATAGCCTGGAAACTGAGATACAATGTGGCAGACCTTGGTCTAGGAAGAGAGATAACATATCACAAAGGGAGAGAGAGTTAGGAGAGCCAAGAGAAATGTATGCATGACAAGGGGGAAATGTTCAACGCAAAGGCATACCTTGAGTATACAGGACAGAATAAAATGATGGTGCCCAGAACATGCTTCACCAGCTCTGCATAGACCTCTGCAATCTCACCCTTCATACCCAGTAGGTGGCAGAAGTGGAGCTCCTCCAGGTAGTGGTTGATGAAGTAGTCAGTAAGCTGTGACACGCTGGTGATGAACTGCAGGAGGCAAGCGCCAGGTGAATAAGGCAGATAAGAGACTAAAGGCGACATGATGGGACATGCTAAGTAAGTGGGGAGAACAAAAAAAGAAAAGGGGTAGGAGATGAAGGAGAGAAGATATTAATATTTCAGAAAAAGGAAGAATGTGGTAGCAAAGGAGAAAAGAGAAGAAAAATAGATGATGAGCAGTGGGAGAGAGTACGGATATTTCAGGAGGATGGAGTGATGGGTAAAGAAGAAATGTAGGCAGGTCATTTCAGAACTGTGGGATTCTAGCAGTCCACCTAGTACCCTAGCTCTGTCCCCAAAACTCCAGCCCTTTGAAGAACACCCCAGCTGCTGGGTGACAAACCATCCCTAACCCACTAAGGACTGCTTCTGAGCAGTGTGAAACAGGTCTGTGGAGAGTGACAGAGCACATTTAAGGTCTTCCTGGGACACAGAATAATTGACCCATCTCAGAAACAGACTCCTAACTCTTCCTCACTACCTTACATACTTGTTCAATATCTAAATTAGGTTATTGTGTCCCCAATGAATCTTCAACTGACTAATCTATATTTAGAAGCTGAGGCCACTTGGATCTCCATAGTCCTGTGAAATAATTTAACCACTAGTGTGAAGTTTACATGCCCTTCAGACTCTGGAACATAGCTGTTATGTGTTGAATTATGACCCCCCCCCAAAAAAACACATGTGAAGTCTTAATCTCTGGTATCTAAATGTGACCCTATTTGAAAATACAGCCTGTGCCGATGTAATCATGTTTAGGTGAGATAATACCAGATTAGGGGCCCTAATCCAGTGATTGGTATCTTTATAAGAAGGCCATGCAGAGAGACACAGAAATTCATACAGGGACAACGCCATGTGATGACAGAGGCAGAGACTGCCGTACTATATTTATAAACCAAGGAACTTCAAGTATTGCTGAAACCACCAGAAACTAGGAAAAGGCAAAGAAAAATACTTCCTCAGAAGATTAAAAGAAAGCATTGCCTTGATTTCAGACTCCCAGCCTCTAGACCAGTGAGAGAAGAAATTATGTTGTTTTAAGCCACTCGGTTTGCAATATTGTTACAGGAGCCCTACAAAACTAATACTGGTTTTGGTACAGATAATGCAAGTAGTAGGGTGCTGCTGTAACAAATAACTACAATTGTAGAACTGGATGTGGTACTGAGTAATGGGCAAAGGCTGGAAGAGTTCCCAGGTGCATAATAAAGGAAGCCTAGATTGCCTTGAAGAGACTAGACATAAAAATACTAAAGGTAACTTGGGTGAGTGCTCAGGTGGAATTAAGGAGCACAGTAAAGAAAGACCCTATCGTTTTAGAGAATACATTATAAACAGACTGTTGGTAGAAATGTTCACATTTCTACCAAAGAAGGTGCTTTAGATAATCTTAAGACAAAATGATGAATATGCTATTGGACCCTGGATAAAATATAATACTTATTATACAGTGGCAGAAATAGTGGCTTAATTACGTTATGCTGTGTGGAAATTAGCATTTCTTAAGTGATGAATCTGGATTTTTAAAAAATCATCTTTCTTGGAGTAAAATTCCTCTCTTTCTTGGAGTATAATTGCTCTTTATTGGAGTATAATTGCTCTACAATTCTGTTAGCTCCTGCTGTATAACAAACCAAATCAGCTAGAAAGACCCTATCGTTTTAGAGAATACATTATAAACAGACTGTTGGTAGAAATGTTCACATTTCTACCAAAGAAGGTGCTTTAGATAATCTTAAGACAAAATGATGAATATGCTATTGGACCCTGGATAAAATATAATACTTATTATACAGAGGCAGAAAACATGGCTTAATTATGTTATGCTGTGTGGAAATTAGCATTTCTTAAGTGATGAATCTGGATTTTTTTCTTCAACATCTTTATTGGAGTATAATTGCTCTCTTTCTTGGAGTATAACTGCTCTACAATTGTGTTAGCTCCTGCTGTATAACAAACCAAATCAGCCAGAAGTATACACATATACCCATATACCCATATATCCTTCTTCTGTCTTCCTCCCACCCTCCCTATTCCACCCCTTTAAGTGGTCACAGAGAATTGAGCTGATCTCCTTTTGCTATGCAGCTGTTTCCCACCAGCCATCCATTTTACATTTAGTAGTGTATATATATTGATACCACATTCTCACTTTGTCCCAGCTTACACTTCCCCTTCCCCATGTCCTTTAGCCTATTCTCTACGTCTGCATCTTTATTCCTGTCCCCCTTTTATTTAGATTCCATATATATGTATTAGCATATGGGATTTGCTTTTCTTTTTCTGACATACAACAGTACCCACCTCACTACAAATAATTCAAATTCGTTTCTTTTCATGGCTGAGTAATATTCCACTGCATATATGTGCCACATCTTCTTTATCGATTCATCTGTCAGTGGACACTTAGGTTGCTTCCATGTTCTGGCTATTGTAAATAGTGCTGCAATGAACATTGTACTACCTGATGCTTTTTGAATTATGTTTTCTCAGAGTACATGATCAGTAGTGTGATTGCTGGGTCATATGGTAGTTCTATTTTTAGTATTTTAAGGAACCTCCATACTGTGCTCCATAGAGGCGGTATCAATTTACATTCCCCCCAGTTCAAGAGGGTCCCCTTTTCTCCACACCCATTCCAACATATATTGTTCATAGACTTTTTGATGGTGGACATTCTGACTGGTGTGAGGTGATACCGCATTGTAATTCTGATTTGCCTTTCTCTAATGATTAGTGATGTTGAGCATCCTTTCAGGTGTTTGTTGGTAATCTGTATATCTTCTTTGGAGAAATGTCTATTTAGGTCTTCTGCCCATTTTTGGATAGGGTTGTTTGTTTTTTCATATTGAGCTGCATGAACTGCTTGTATGTTTTGGAGATTAATCCTTTTCCAGTTGTTTCATTTGCAAATATTTTCTCCCATTCTGAGGGATTTTCTGCTGTCTCGTTTATGGTTACCTTTGCTGTGCAGAAGGTTTTAAATTTCATTAGGTCCTATTTGTTTTTTTTTTTTATTTCCCTTTCTCTAGGAGGAGGGTCAAAAGGATGTTGTTGTGATTTAACTCATAAAGTGTTCTGCCTATGTTTTCCTCTAAGAGTTTTATAGTATGTGGCCAAACATTTAGGTCACTAATTCATTTTGAGTTTACATTTTTGTATGGTGTTAGGAAGTTTTCTAATTTCATTCTTTTACATGTAGCTGTCCACTTTTCCCGGCAACACTTATTGAAGTGGTTATCTTTTCTCCATTGTATATTCTTGCCTCCTTTATCAAAAATAAGGTGACCATATGTGTGTGGGTTTATCTCTCAGCTTTCTATCCTGATCCATTGATCTATATTTCTGTTTCTGTGACATAATGTCTTGATTACTGTAGTTTTATAGTATAGTCTGAAGTCAGTGAACCTGATTCCTCAAGTTCCATTTTTCTTTCTCAAGATTGCTTTAACTATTCAGGGTCTTTTGTGCTTCCATAGAAATTGTGAAATTATTTGTTCTAAATCTGTCCAAAATGCCATTGATAGTTTGCTAGGGATTGCAATGAATCTGTAGAGTGCTTTGCATAGTATAGTGATTTTCACAATGTTGATTCTTCCAATCCAAGATCTTGGTATACCTCTCCATCTGTTTGTATCATCTTTAATTTCTTTCATCAGTGTATTATAATTTTCTGCATACAGGTCTTTTGTCTCCTTAGGTAGGTTTATTACTAGGTATTTTATTCTTTTTGTTGCAATGGTAAATGGGAGTGTTTCTTTAATTTCTCTTTCAGATTTTTCATCATTAGTATATAAGAATGCCAGAGATTTCTGCACATTAATTTTGTATCCTGCTACTTTACCAAATACAATGATTAGCACTGGTAGTTTTCTGGAAGAAGCTTTAGGATTCTCTGTTTATAGTATCATGTCATCTTCAAACAGTGACAGTTTTACTTTTTCTTTTCCAATTTGGATTCTTTTATTTCCTTTTCTTCTCTGATTGCTGTAGCTAAAACTTCCAAAACTATGTTGCATAATAATGGCGAGGGATTGTCCCTGATCTTAGTGGAAATGGTTTTAGTTTTTCACCACTTAGAACGATGTTCACTGTAGGTTTGTCATATATGGGCTTTATTATGTTGCAGTAAGTTCCCTCTATGCTTGTTTTTATCATATATTGGTGTTGAATGTTGTTGAAAGTTATTTCTGCATCTGTTGAGGTGATCATGCGGTTTTTCTCCTTCAGTTTATTAATATGTTTTATCATATTGATTGATTTGCATATATAGAAGAATCCTTGCATTCCTGTGATAAACCTCACTTGATCAGGGTTTATGATCCTTTTAATGTGGTGTTGGATTCTGTTTGCTAGTATTTTGTTGAGGATTTTTGCATCTATGTTCATCAGTGATATTGGCCTGTAGTTTTCTGTTTTTGTGACATCTTTGTCTGGTTTTGGTAGTAGGGTGATGGTGGCCTTGTAGAACGAGTTTGGGAATGTTCCTCCCTCTGGTATATTTTGGAAGAGTTTGAGAAGGATAGGTGTTAGCTCTTCTCTAAACGTTTAATAGAATTGTCTGTGAAGCCATCTGGTCCTGTGTATTTGTTTGTTGGAAGATTTTTAATTACAGTCTAAATTCCAATGCATGGGATGGGTCTGTTTATATTTTCTATTTCCTCTTCTTCAGGGTCAGAAGGTTGTGCATTTCTAAGAACTTGTGCAGTTCTTCCTGGTTGTTCATTTTATTGACATAGGTTGCTTGTAGTAATCTCTTGTGTTCCTTTGTATTTCTGCAGTGTCAGTTGTTACTTCTCCTTTTTTATTTGTAATTCTATTGATTTGAGTCTTCTCCCTTTTTTTCTTGATGAACCTGGCTAATGGTTCATTAATTTTGTATTTTTTCTCAAAGAAACATGTTTTAATTTTATTGATCTTTACTATCATTTCCTTCATTTATTTTTCATTTATTTTTGATCTAATTTGTATGATTTCTTTCCTTCTGCTTACTTTGGGGAATTTTTGTTCTTCTTTCTCTAATTCCTTTAGTTGTAAGGTTAGGTTTTTATTTTTTAACATCATTATTGGAGTATAATTGCTTTACCATAGTGTGTTAGTTTCTGCTTTATAACAAAGTGAATCAGTTATACATATACATATGTTCCCATAACTCTTCCCCCTGTGTCTCCCTCCCTCCCACCCTTCCTATCCC
>NW_020175682.1:106214-132208 GCF_003031525.2 Neophocaena asiaeorientalis asiaeorientalis | reverse complement strand
CCACCCTCCCTATCCCACCCCTCTAGGTGGTCACAAACAACTGAGCTGATCTCCCTGTGCTATGTGGCTGCTTCCCACTAGCTATCTATTTTACGTTTGGTAGTGTATATATGTTTATACCACTCTCTCACTTTGTCACAGCTTACCCTCCCTCTCCCCATATCCTCAAATCCAATCTCCAGTAGGTCTGTGTATTTATTCCCGTCTTACCCCTATGTTCTTCATGACTTTTTTTTTTCTTTTCTTCAATATATATGTGTTAGCATTCGGTATTTATTTTTCTCTTTCTGACTTATTTCACTCTGTATGAGAGACTCCAGGTCCATCCACCTCACTGCAAATATCTCAGTTTCGTTCCTTTTTATGGCTGAGTAATATTCCATTGTATATATTTGCCACATCTTTATCCATTCATCCGATGATGGACACTTAGTTTGCTTCCCTGAGAAATCCATAATTCAAAAAGAGTCATGTACCAACATGTTCTCAACCACTGTGCCACCAGGGAAGCCCTTCCTGTTTCTTAAGGTAGGATATTATTGCTATAATATTCTCTCTTAGAAATGCTTCTGCTGCATCCTATAAGTTTTGGGTCATCGTGTTTTCATCGTCATTTATTTCTAGGTATTGATTTCTTCAGTGATATCTTGGTTATTTAGTAGTGTATTGTTTAGCCTCCCTGTATTTCTATTTTTTACATTTTTTCCCTGTAATTGATACCTAGTCTCATAGTGTTGTTGTCAGAAAAGATACTTGATACGATTTCAATTTTCTTAAATTTACCAAGGCTTGATTTGTGACCCACGATATGATGTATCCTGGAGAATATTCCATGAGCACTTGAGAAGAAATTTTATTCTGATGTTTTTGGATGGAATGTCCTATAAATATCAATTAAGTCCATCTGTTTAATGTATCATTTATAGCTTGTGTTCCCTTATTTATATTCATTTTGGATGATCTGTCCATTGGTGAAAATGGGGTGTTAAAGTTCCCTACTATGAATATGTTATTGTCTATTTCCTCTTTTATGGCTGTTAGTATTTGCCTTATGTATTGAGGGGCTCCTATGTTGGCTGCATAAATATTTACAATTATTATATCTTCTTCTTGGATTGATCCCTTGATGATTATGTACTGCCCTTCTTTGTCTCTTGTAAGAGTCTTTTTTAAAAGTCTTGTTTGTCTGGTATGAGAATTCCTATTCCAGCTTTCTTTTGATTTCCATTTGCATGGAATGTCTTTTTACATCCTCTCACTTTCAGTCTGTATATGTTTCTACATCAGAAGTTGGTCTCTTGTAGACAGCATATATATATGGGTCTTGTTATTGTATCCATTCAGGCAGTCTATGTCTTTTAGTTGGAGCATTTAATCCATTTACATTTAAAGTAAATATCGATATGTATGTTCCTAATACCACTTTCTTAATTGTTTTGGGCTTGTTATTGTAGGTCTTTTCCTTCTCTTGTGTTTTCTCTCTAGAGAAGTTCCTATGGCATTTGTTGTAAAGCACGTTTGGTGGTACTGAATTATCTTACCTTTTGCTTCTCTGTAAAGGTTTTAATTTCTCTGTCAAATCTGAATGAGATCCTTGCTGAGTAGAGTAATCTTAGTTGTAGGTTTTTCCCTTTAATCACTTTAATTATGTCCTGCCACTCCCTTCTGGCTTTCAAAATTTCTTCTGAAAGATCAGCTATTAAACTTATGGGGATTCCCCCTTTTTTTTTTCCAGTACATGGGCCTCTTACTGTTGTGGACTCTCCCATTGCGGAGCACAGGCTCCGGACGTGCAGGCTCAGCAGCCATGGCTCACGGGCCTAGCCGCTCCACAGCATGTGGAATCTTCCCCGACTGGGGCACAAACCCATGTCCCTTGCATCAGCAGGCGGACCTTCAACCACTGTGCCACGAGGGAAGCCCAGGGATTCCCTTTTATGTTATTTGTTGCCTTTCTCTTGCTGCTTTTAATATTGTCTTTTGTATTTAATTTTTGATAATTTTGATTAATATGTGTCTTGGTGTGTTTATCCTTGGATTTATCTTGTATGGGCTTCTCTGTGCTTCCCGGGCTTGATTGAGTATTTCCATTCCCATATTAGTGGAAGTTTTCAACTATAAGCTCTTCAAATATTTTCTCAACCTTTCTTTTTCTCTTCTTCTTCTGGGACCCCTATAATTCTAATGTTGGTGTCTCATGACCTCTCAGAGACTCAGAGGTCTCTGAGACTGTGCTATGTTCTTTTAATTCTTTTTTCTTTATTCCACTCTGAGGTAGATATTACCACCATTTTATCTTCCTGGTCACTTATGCGTTCTTCTGACTCAATTATTGTGCTACTGATTCTTTTTAGACAATTTTAAATTTCATTTATGGTGTTGTTCATCATTGTTTGTTTGCTCTTTAGTTCCAGGTCCTTGTCAAATGTTTCTTGTATTTTCTCCATTATATTTCCAAAATTTGGGATCATCTTTACTATCATTACTCAATTATTTTTCACGTAGACTAGCTATTTACCCTTCATTTATTTGGTCTGGTGGGTTTTTACTTTGTTCCTTCATCTGCTGTGTATTTCTCTGTCTTCTCATTTTGCTTAACTTACTGTGTTTGGGGTCTCCTATTCACAGGCTGCAGGTTCATAATTCCCATTGTTGTTGGTGTCTTCCCCCAATGGGTAAGGTTGGTTCAGTGGATTGTATAGGCTTCGTGGTGGAGGGAACTGGTATCTGTGTTCTGGTGAATGAGGCTGGATCTTGTCTTCTTGGTGGTCAGGACCTCATACAGTGTTGTGTTTTGGGATTTCTGTGAACTTAGGAGGATTATAGGCTGCCTCTCTTCTAATGGGTGGGGTTGCGTTCCTGTCCTTCTAGTTGTTTGGTATAGAGTGTCCAGCCCTGTATCTTGCTGATCATTGAGTGGAGCTAGGTCTTAGCTTTGAGATGGAGGTCTCTTGGAGGACTCTCAATGATTGATATTACATGGTGCCGGGAGATCTCCGGTGGACCAAGGTCCTGAATTTGGCTCTCCCCAGTCAGAGGCTCAGGTCTGACTCCTGGCCAGAGCACCAAGACCCTGTCAGCTAAATGGCTGGAGAAGGTGGGCTATGAGTTAAGTGTCAGTCACTGCTCTACTGTAGCTATGTCTCAACTATCTCCAAAGGTCATGCATATACATTGGATTATTCCACCATTCCTCAGAACTTGCACATTCCAGTCTGGGATTTGTAGATGTACTCCTGATACTCTTTATTGAAATAACTTGCATTCATGGTGGTGAGCGACATGCTAGTAGTGTTTGTTCTCTTCAATTCAGAGACTGGGTGTCTGAGATTTCATGTGGCCAAGTCAGGAGCAGCCAACCAATGATCCCAAAGTGATAACATGTCACATTCCAAGAAGGCTTTCTGCAGTTTCTGAGCAGTAGTCCCAAGCAGCCACTCCACTCAGCTGCAGCACTCTGGCTGGGGAACTCAGTGGAACCCTCAAATGAGGATTTCTTCTGGCCGTAGAATCTGACTTGTCCACCCAGGCAAGGAGCTGAGAAGAATGTCTCCTGGCCCCATCTCATGAGAGGAGTGGACACCTGGAAGCTGTGCAACCAACAGTATGGGAGCTGAGAGGTGGGTGGGTGGGGCTGAGATCCTCCCAAGAAAAGCTGGAACAATGTGGAGGTTTCCAGTGCTACTGCCCAGGTGGGGAGAATTCATGAATCTGGATTTTAGTTGAGGTGATTTCCAAGCATAGACGGTAGGGCCTGGTTTCTCCAAGAATGATTTGTAGAGTAACGTCTTTTCTGATAGCATGGATCCTCTTGACATCAACAAGAGACCAACATATATTCTGAGATTTCTATAACAGTACAAACACTGAAAGCCTGATTTTGAGGGATCAATCAGAGATGAGACAAAAATGTAAAAAAAATGACTCCAAGGTCCGAGTCACAAATACTGACACCAGAGAAAGAGGAGCCATGACCAAGAGACCAGACCTAGTGAGGTCTCTATTGGCCCCAAGGGCAGTGTTACGAGTCACAGATGATTACTCTCAGGCTTTGATACCCAATAGAATTTGCCTGGCTGTATTTCAAACATTCTTGGGACAAATGATCCACTTATTACTTCCATTTTCTCCCCTTCAAAATGGAAATGTCTTTCCTATGCCACTATTTATCTACTTTGAAGATACCATTATCTATCTGGAAGCAGATTTTTGTTTTCTAGTTTCACTGATCTAGAAATGGAGGGAATTTTTTCTCTCAGATGGGTCGTATGCAGAGCTTCAACCCTACCTTGCCTAGATTACTTCAAAGACATCTGGTATTTTTTTGAGCTGATATTTATATTTTGGACCTAAAGTTGAGGCTGGAATGGGTTAAGATGTTTGGAGATGTTGAGATGCAGTCAATGTATTTTTCATGTAAGAAAGACATGAACTGTTTGGGGACCAGGAGAGGAGGGCAGGAATACTAACTTTTAGCCTTAAGACTTGTACATTTCTCTTTTTTAACCTTGTGGTACTTTGTTACTGCAAACCTAGGAAACTAATACAATGGTCTGTACTTCCTCAGTTATCCACCACCACCAAAATCAACTGTGACTGTTGTCTTCTTACTTCTCCAGAATCTGGCTAATACACTTTCAGGTCACTAGAGACTAACCAGTGCATTACTAAGCTACCTTCTATGACTTATACTTCTCCTGGTTCCTCAAACCAGGTCATCAGTGGCCAAAGCCCATCCCTAAGACTCATCAATTTTGTCTGTGTGGCTAAACTGAAGGGTGTTCATGTTTCTTGCTGGACAAATAACAGCTGTAATGGGTAAACCACAACCTTCTGGGTGTTGGGAAATTCCACACCTGTAAGGGGGAGAGAGATGTGCCCATGGATGTAACCATAAAGCAAATATACACAGATACAACCACAAAAATCTGTGAAGGCAGGGGATGATAAACACAGCATTTACAGAGACATGCCCACACAGACTCTCCCTGTCCTAGGAGTACCTCCACCTGCACCTTCAACAGGATCCCAAAACCCTCTGCACTCACTGTACCTTGTTTTCAATGGATGTCTGGCCATACTCCAAACCATACCAGCTCAGTAGCTGATGTAAAGTAGCTGTTGGGAGAAACACACACTCCTCACCTTCTACCAGCCACTCCTTGAGGCGTCAGGTCACCTGATGTGCGAGGACTACAGAAAAGAAAAATCAGGTAGGAGACATATAGGAAATTCCAGGAACTACACATACCCGCCAACAGTCTAAAAGACTGCTTGTGATCATTTGTATGGATGGAGAAACCAACAACTCCATAATTTGTCCAGGTTGACACAAGGAAACACAGATACCTTCAAAGAGCTCAGCATTTTTGATATGACTAGGGAAGGTACTGAAGTCTTGACTCCTCCTTTATTTACACCTCAATATATTTATACCAGTGCTGCTCTGCAGGGAACCTGGACACCAGACATATAACAAAGGTTTCTAGTGATCTGGGGGTTAATTATATGATGACTTATAGTTATTAACTGCAGTTGGGCAAATAACACCCAAGCAAGAAAAATACAAGAACCCATAAAGTCAGTTTCCACCAATCACCATATCATTGATTCCACTCTCCCCATATATGAAACTATGTTTCTGTGGGCTGATTTTGAAATGATATTCATCAACTAAGACCAATCAAATCTACTGCAAACTTAATTTATCAGTAACAAATATATCAGGAAACATATTTAACAAAAAATTCAGAAGCAGTCTCACTGGCATCAGAAATTAATCAAGAATGCCTGTCACTCCTAATCTACTTTACACTGGAGAGCGAGTAGAATGAGAAACCTACTCATAAATTAATATAAACACAAAAATCACGATGACTCAATAGAACTAATTATTTATGATTTTGATGTACTATTTAAAACTTTCTAGATGCTAATATGCTTGTTAGAACCCTATGAGGTAGATACAATCATAATCACTTTTATACTAATGTAAGAGGCACAGAGATGTCCAGGAATTTGCCAATATCTCAGAGTTGATACATAAAATAACCAAAATGTAAACAAGACAGTGAGACCAGAGTACTTGAAAATATTATTGGTGCAAAAGATATCACTACACATAAAGACCACATGCTCTTTTATAAATCGGGACTGGCAAACAAAGATTTCAGCAAGTTGCTGCATAAAATATTAACTTTCAATAAGAGTGTTCCTGGCAACATAAAAGCTTTCTGGAAGACTCTACTATTATTAATATACTATTAGCACCATTATTGATTAACTATATTATTAACACATTTTTAATAATACTATGTATTAAACATCAAATACCTTATGACCTTTAAATTCTACTCCTAGATAGACAGCCGACAGAAATGCAAGTGTGTAGAAAAACTAACAAACAAACAAACATGTACGAGACTATTCAAGGGAGCATTATTTGAATTGCTTTGTAAACATACATTGGACATAACATTTGGATTCTACAGGTTCTAGGACAAACAACATGTCACACTTATTTTTTGGAAATACAGAATGTTTGTCAGTTGAATTTATAACTTTTTCCCAGTTTTTCCCCTATGTTTCAAAATAATTAAGACATTA
The DNA here is from genome assembly GCF_003031525.2 of Neophocaena asiaeorientalis asiaeorientalis. Classification (NCBI taxonomy): domain Eukaryota; kingdom Metazoa; phylum Chordata; class Mammalia; order Artiodactyla; family Phocoenidae; genus Neophocaena; species Neophocaena asiaeorientalis. Next base: position 125,602 of record NW_020175682.1, on the reverse strand, counting down.
AAATTTTTTGAAAATTAAACGTTTTAGGAAATCAAACAATAAAAAGTTCATGGTTGGGGAGGGTGCAAGAGGGAGGGGATATATGTACACATATAACTGATTCATTTCATTGTACAGCAGAAACTAACACACCATTGTAAAGCAACTATATAACATTTTTTTAAAAAAGCTCATTCTAAGAGTAAGACAGGAATAAAGACACAGATCTCCTAGAGGATGGACCTGAGGATATGGGGAGGAGGAAGTTATACTCCAATAAAGATGTAAAAAATAAAGTTCATGCTTATCTCAATAAATTGTAGAATATTTACTGGATAAAATTTAAGACAATTGGGCTTATAGTTAAATACTTAAATATCCTATTAATAAACTAAGAATATAACTGAAATTTCTTACCTGGTAATGGGTTTATTAGAAACAGACAAGAAACAATACAGTTAAGTATAACTTAAAACAGTCCCATTAAAGTCAGGAACAGATACAAAGAACCGCGTTAGTCTTATTATTCTACATTGAATATGTTAGCCTAAACTTCAGAAAGGGAGATCTGACTGAAATACAGAGGCATTTATTTGAGGTTTGTTAGCACTGCAACCCAGGTGCCAGGGCTTCAAGAAGTACTTGAATTCAGTTCCACCAAACAAAATGGAGAAAGCTTATAAAGGTAAAAAACATAAAGCCACAGTTACTTACATGAGTTGTGTGTCAAGAATTATAACTGGAGCTAGCAAGAAGGAAGGGTGTTTGTTAAGCAAATGGCTGCATAGTTACAGGAAGGAAATACTCTTTTTCCTTGTGCCAATTGCACAAGGCTGCCATTGGTAAATGTGTTTTAAAAAATGGATGGTGCTTTGAGTTTGGAATAGTTCACAAAAATTAAAGTTCTTAGTAGTACAGGGATGCATCTGACACTAGATCCTCAATGGCTGCCTGACTCCATTCTGTATGCCTGAACAATGATTACACCATTATGATTTCAATCTGTCATCAAAAACTCTAGCTAGCACAAAGAAAGGAAGAAAAGAATACTGTACAAGAAGAAAAAATTTTCATCTGCAGGTTTTTTGAGTCTACAATAGATAACTCAAGGGAATCTACAAAAAATTAGAAATAAAGAAAGTTATGTTATCTTGTTATAAATGCTTCAAAGGTAAGTAAGTGCAGCCAAACTTTTAAGAAAAATATTATTAAAATTTTTCATATGACTAAAATCACAAGAACTTTCAGTCACTCATTCCATGTAGTGATCATATACTTGCTACCAAAAGTTTATAAGACAATTAATGACAAATCTTCCTCATGAATACACATGTAATGATCTTAAGCAAACTGTTACAAAATAAATTCTATAACATATTATAATTGGATTGAACCCCAAATCAAAAAGTGACCTGCTATTAGAAAATCAACGTACTTCATGTTACCATTAGGAAAAAGATAAGCATTTCAGCATGCATAGGAAATAGAAAAGTGACAAACTTCTAAAAGATGCTGCTGACCCCTGTGCAAAACCACCTCCTGAAGTCAAGGGTTACAACAAATCCTGGTCCCAGAATTACAGGTCTCCCACCCCAAAAGTCTATACTATTAGAGGTGTCCAAATTCTCACTAAAGTCCCATGTCCAGAATCTCTTTTTATGTTCTAGACCCAGACTCTGGACCTTATGCTATCTGAAAGGATGATATATATATATAAAATATTCACTCATCAAAAGAGATCTTCTCCTACCCAATACCACTCACCATTACCTAATAAACCACCAATAATCATTAGGAATTAAATTCTATAAGGAAAACAGATTCCTGTGTTATGACATAAATTTCAATTGCTTTGAAAGTGAGTCCAAGTGTCTGTAGGTTCCCAGGAAACATAACCCCTTAGAAGGCATTCTTTCACTTCCCATGGCCACTGCTCTCCTGCTATAATCTAAGGCCACACGACCTGCCCCACAACAATGGCAGCTCCCTAATAAATATTTCCTCCTATGCCCAGTTCTTCAACTCCATGGCATTAAAAACCCAGTCCCCTCCACTCCCTTATGACTTGAATATGCCCACGGACAAACGAGGTGTCTTGGCTTAATAGCTCCCTCCAGGACTAGTACTGCTTTCACCGTCCTCGACCTGCCACTGTGGACTTTGCAAAGCTGATACCCTTTCTGCTACCAGTCAGTCCTCTGCCTACACCTCCTCAGTAGTGGTCTCAACTATCGCCATTTCAGTTCCCTTAAATCTCTCATAGCTACTGAGCCAAAGACAAGAAGTGACCTTACATTTATATTTCCTACCACATGGACCGGAAACAAATAGTTCCTCAAAACAGCAATGGCATCAGCAAGTTTCAGTCATCTTGGAAAAGGGAAGTGTGAAAGGAAAGTCATGTTGTTTAAGGGTTCATGGGAATCCCTTTTTTGGAAAATGAACTCCTATTAGCCCATTCTCCCAGTAATAGAATATGGAAAATACCAATCTAAATATAAGAGAATTAAAGTGTGCCACTATAGAAAATTAATACATTACTAATAATTAATTATTATTAATTCACGAAGGAAAAGAGCAAGAGAGGAAGCAAGAGCAAGAGTCAATTACAAAGCAACTACAAAACAGCTAGAAAACAATTATTGAGATAACAAGCTCATTTCTTTCAATGGCTAATTGAAAATTAAATGTATATAACTCTCTAATCCAAAGGCACAGAATGACAGAATGAATAAAAACTTAAAACCAGTAATATGCTATCTAAAAGAGGCTCACTTCAGCTGTAGAGGCACATATAGGCTTAAAGTGAAGAGAGGAAGAAAAAGATATTTCATGCAAATGGAAATCAAAAGAGAGCAGGGATTATACCAGACCAAAAAATAAATAAAACAAAATAGACTAACCCAGAAAATATAACAAGAGAAAAAGAAGGTTATACAATGATAAAGTGGTCAATTCATTGAGGATATGAAAACTGTAAATATATATGAATATGTATATATACATATATATTTATATATATGTATCTTGCTCTATTCCTTTGTGGATTATTAATTTTCTATAATGATATATTTTAATTCTTTTATATTGTGTGTATTTACTATGGTTTGCTTTGTGTTTACCCTCTGGCTATTACTGTCTATTTTAAGATGATATCAATTAAATTCTATTATATATAATGGAACTTAATCTGAAAAAATACTGAATCACTATACTGTACACATGAAACTAACACAATATTGTCTATACTTCAATAAACAAAAGTACAGGTAAGTGACTGAAAATAGTTTCTATAGCTTTTTTACTTTTTTTGCAGCAAACTAGAGATATAAACCTTTATTTCACAAAATATATATGTATATACACCTGACATTCAAGCACTGAAATATACAAGTAAATATTAACAGATCTGAGGGAATAAGTAGACAAGGATACACTTACAATAGAGAAATAAATACCCCACTTTCAATAATGGATAAGTCATCTGACAGAAAGTCAATAAGGAATGAATCATTGGACTTAAACTATACATTATGTCAAGTGGAACTAACAGACATAAAGAACATTCCATCCCGTAGCAACAGAATACACATTCTTCCCCAGTGCATATGGAACTTTCTCCAGGACTTATCATATATTAGGACACAAAACAAGTCTCAGAAAATATTTTAAAGCCTGAAGTTATAGCAAGAATCTTTTTAGACCAAAGGCATAGGAAATTAGAAATCAAACACAGGATGAACTGGAAAATGCACAAATTTGTGGAAATTAAACAACACACTCCTGAACAACCAATGAGCCAAAAAAATCAAAAGAGAAATTAAAAATATCTTGAAACAAATAAAAGTGAATACACAACATACAAACACTTAGGGGATGCAGCAAGAGCAGTGCTAAGAAAAAAGTCTGTAGTGATAAAAGACTAGATGATGAAGAAAAGAAAGACCTCAAATACATAACTTGACCTTACACCTTAAAGAAATAGAAAGGGAAGAACTAATCCACAGATTACGGGAGGAAGATGATAACAAGATCAAAGCAGAAATCAATGAAATGGAAAATAAATCAAAAAAAATAAAAGAGCAATAAAACTTAACTTTTCTTTAGACTTAGATATTTTATTTCATGAAAAGAATGTTTAGATCTTTATATTTTTACATTAAAAAATCAAGAATTTTTAAAAGTCATACCTAATTTATGAAAAAGCTCTTGCTAAAAGCTGAATGCAAATCGTAAAAACGTGACAAAGCAATGGTCTCATGAAAAATATGCAAGGGTTTGGAAGATTCTGCAAAGCAAGTGATGACTATTAATATACACAAGTATAGCTATATCACATTTGGCTTCAAAGACGTAAGTAAAGGTGACATTATTCAAAACATTAGTTTCAGCCTTCTCTTCCGTCTGGCCTCATTAAATTTTGGCACTTTCCTTTTGAAAATCCTTTCGTGTTCCCTTGCATCATGACCTGGATACAGTTGTTCCTTATTGTCAATAATTCACAAATCATTTCTAGACCTTTTTGGCCTCCCTTCAGATGCAAGAGTTGGTTTGTATAAATAGAAAAACAAAATTGACAACATTTTAGCTCATCTTACCTAGGAAAAAGATAAAGGACTAAACAATAAAATTATAAAAGAAAGAGGACACACACAAAAGGTGTAACTGAAATACCATGAATCATAAGAGTCTACAATGAACAATTACATGACTACAAGTAGATAATCTAAAGGAAATACATTTATTCCTAGACTTAAAACCTACATAGTCTGACTCATGAAAAATAGAAAATTGACAATCAATAATAAGGAGATGGAATCAATAACAAAAAAACCCTCTCAAAGACCAAGACCAGATGACTTCATGAATAAATTATACCAAACATTTAAAAAAATTAACACCAAATCTTTCTCAAATCCTTCCAAAAAATGGAAGAGGAGGGAAAACTCCCTAAATCAATTGTGCAGCCAGCAACACATTATGCCAAGGGAAGATAAGAATACCATAATAACAGAAAACTAGATATTCATACCAATATCCCAGAATATGGAAGCAAAAATTCTCAACGAAACCCTAGCAAACTTAATTCCACAGCATACTATAAAGCTCATACAACATAATCAACTGGGATTTATCCCTGGATGCAAATATGGTTCCATTTATGCAAATCAATAAATGTGATACATCTCATTAATAAAATGAAAACATGATTATCTCAATAGGTGCAGAAAATTCATTTGAAAAAATTCAGCATCATTTTATGATAAACACTCTGAACAGACTGGCTACACAAGAAACATCTCAAGATAATAAAGTCCATATATGACAAGTCCACAGACAACATCATAGTCAGTGGTGAAAGACTGAAAGTTTTTCCTCTAAGTTCAGGAATAAGACAAGTGTGCTCATTCTCAACACTCCAATTGAATGAAGTACTGGAAATCTTAGAAAGGGTGATTAACCTATATTTTAATAAAAGGTATAAACATCATCCAAATTGGAAAAAAAGAAGTAAAATTCTGCTTCTGTTCTGATGACATGATCTCGTATATAAGAAAAATCTTAACACTACACACACACACAGAACTAATAGAACTAATAGAAATTAGTAAAGTTTCAGGATAGATAACATATATATATAAATAAGTTATATTTCTTTAAGATATCAATGAGTAATCTGAAAGTGAAATAAATAAAATTATTTCATCTACAATATCACCAAAACATCAAAATGCTTAGGAATAAATTGATAGAGGGAAATGAAAGACTGTACACCATGAACTGTAAGGCAGTTATAACAGAAATTGAAGAATGCAACTCAGTCTAAAGTATCCTGTGTTCATGAGTCAAAGGAGTTAATATTGTTAAAATTTCCTTTCTACCTGTTGGTATGTTTAGAAATTGAATAATATCCTTGGAACTGAAAAGGAACTTTGAAACTAAAAAAGCAAGTACATAAACTGCAATTATAAAATTTATTGTAGGTAACTTACATACAGGCAGGAAGGATCAGGCAGACAGATCATCCAGAGACATTTTGCTACATTTAATTCATTCAGCTGTTGTATGAATTTTGATTAGTGAAATTTTGCCATTTACATTTAAAGTAATTATTGAAAGGTAAGGAAGTACTAATGCCATCTTACTCTTGTTTGACTCTTTTTTAGTTCCCTGGTTCCTTTCTTCATCTCCTGCTGTCTTCCTTTTTGAATTGATGACGTTCTGTGGTGGTACTCTTTGATTCTTTTTTCTTTATGTTTTGTTTATCTGCTGTAGGGTTCACTTTGTGTTTTCCCTCAGATTTTCTTGCCACATCAGAGAAATATGAAAGTCTATGATAACAACTTAACTTCAATACATACAAAAACTTTACACTTTTACTTCCTCCCTTTTATGTTTTTGATGTCACAATTTATGTCTTTTTATATTATGTATTTACCAACACATTATTGTATCTATAATTTCAGTACTTTTGACCTTTTACTTTTATAGAAGAGTTAGATGGTTAACACACCACCATATTAAAGTATTACAGTATTCTCAATCTTACTGTATACTTACCTCAACCTGTGTGTTCTATTTTTCCATGTTACTAATTAGCTCCTTCTATTTCAGCTTGAAGAACTGCTTTGGGCATTTTTTGTAAGGCAGAGCTAATGGGATGAAATCCCCTAGCTTTTGTTTCTCTGGAGTGTGTTTATCTCACCTCATTCTGAAGTATAACTTTGTCCTAGGTAAAGTGTTCTCTCTCTCTCTCTTTTTGTCCACCCTCCCTATCCAACCCCTTTATGTCGTCACAAAGCACGGAGCTGATCTCCCTGTGCTATGCAGCTGCTTCCCATTAGCTATCTATTTTACATTTGTTAGTATATATAAGTCCATGCCACTCTCCCACTTCGTCCCAGCTTACCATTCCCCCTCCCCGTGTCCTCACATCCATTCTCTACATCTGCATCTTTACTTCTGTCCTGCCTCTAGGTTCTTCAGAACCTTTTTTTTATATTCCGTATATATGTGTTAGCAAACTGTATTTGTTTTTCTCTTTCTGACTTGCTTAATTCTGTATGACAGACTCTAGGTCCATCCACCTCACTACAAATAACTCAATTTTGTTTCTTTTTATGGCGCAGTAATATTCCATTGTATATATGTGCCACATCTTCTTTATCCATTCATCTGTCGATGGACACTTACATTGCTTCTGTGTCCTGCTATTATAAATAGAGCTGCAATGAACATTGTTGTATTGACCCTTTTTGAATTATGGTTTTCTCAGGGAATATGGCTAGTATTGGGACTGCTGGGTCTTGTGCTAGTTCAATTTTTAGTTTTTTAAGTAACCGCCATACTGTTCTCCATAGTGGCTGTATCAATTTATAGTCCCACCAACAGTGCCAGAGTGTTCCCTTTTCTCCACACCCTCTCCAAAATTTATTATTTGTAGATTTTTGATGGTGGCCATTCTGACTGGTCTGAAGTGATACCTCATTGTAGTTTTGCTTCACATTTTTCGAATGATTGGTGATTTTAACATTCTTTCATGTGTTTGTTGGTAAGCTGTATTTCTTCTCGGCAGAAATGTCTATTAGGTCTTCTGCCCATTTTTGGATTGGGTTGTTTGTTTTTTGATATTGAGCTGTTTGTAAATTTGGGAGATTAATCCTTTGTCAGTTGCTTCATTTGCAAATATTTTCTCCCATTCTGAGGGTTGTCTTTTGGTCTTGTTTATGGTTTCCTTTGTTGTGCAAAAGCTTTTAAGTTTCATTAGGTCCCATTTGTTCATTTTTGTTTTTATTTCCGTTTCTCTAGGAGATGTGTCAAAAGGATCTTGCTGTGATTTATGTCATAGAGTGTTCTGCCTAGGTTTTCCTCTAAGAGTTTGATAGTGTCTGGCCTTACATTTAGGTCTTTAATCCATTTTGAGTTTATTTTTGTGTATGATGTTAAGGAGTGTTCTAATTTCATTCTTTTACCTGTAGCTGCCCAGTTTTCCCCACACCACTTATTGAAGATGCTGTCTTTTCTCCACTGTATATTCTTGCCTCCTTTACCACAAATAAGGTGACCATATGTGCATGTTTTTATCTCTGAGCTTTCTATCCTGTTCCATTGATCTATATTTCTGTGTTTGTGCCAGCACCATTCTGTCTTGATTACTGTAATTTTGTAGTATAGTCTGAAGTCCAAGAGCCTGATTTCTTCAGGTCCGTTTTTTTTCTAAAGGCTGCTTTGGCTAGTTGGGATCTTTTGAATTTCCATACAAATTGTGAATTTTTTTGTTTTAGTTCTGTGAAAAATGTCATTGGTAATTTTAAAAGGATTACATTGTTAAAGTGTTCTTGTTTGGTTGTTGTTTTCTTTCAGCAGTTTGAATATATCACCCCATTGTCTCTGGCCTGCAAAGTTTCTGCTGCAAAATCCACTGAAAGCTTTTTGGCATTTTCTTTAGAAAAAAGTTTTTCTTTTATTGCTTTTAAAATTTGCTCCATATTCCATTTTATAATTATTGATATGTATGTTCCTATTCCCATTTTTTGAGGCTCATTATTGTAGGAGTTTTCCTTTTCTTGTGTTTCCTGCCTAGAGACGTTCCCTTAGCATTTGTTGTAAAGCTTGTTTGGTGGTGCTGAACTCTCTCAGCTTTTGCTTGACTGTAAAAGTATTAATTTCTCCCTCAAATCTGAATGAGATCCTTGCTGGGCAGAGTAATCTTGGTTGCAGGTTTTTCTCTTTCATCACTTTAAATATGTCCTGCCAGTCCCTGCTGGCTTGCAGAGTTTCTGCTGAAAGATCAGCTGTTAAACTTATGGGGATTCCTTTGTGTGGTATTTGTTGTTTTTCCCTTGTTGCTATTAATATGTTTTCTTTGTATTTAAATTTTGACAGTTTGATTAATATGTGTTGTACAGTATTTCTCCTTGGAGTTATCTTGTATGGGACTCTCTGTTCTTCCTGCACTTGTGTAACTATTTCCTTTCCCATATTAGGGAAGTTTTCAACTATAATGTCTTCAAATATTTTCGCAGTCTCTTTCTTTGTCTCTTCTTCTTCTGCAATCCCTATAATTCTAATGTTGGTGCATTTGGTGTTGTTCCAGATGTCTCTGAGAGTGTCCTCAGTTCTGTTTATTCTTTTATCTTTATTATGCTCTGCAGTAGTTTTTTTCCACTATTTTATCTTCCAGGTCACTTATCCGTTTTTCTGCCTCAGTTATTCTGTTATTGATCCCATCTAGAGTATTTTTAATTTCATTTATTGTGTTGCTCATCGTTGTTTGTTTCATATTTAGTTCTAGGTTCTTGTTAAATGTTTCTTGCATTTTGTCTATCCTATTTCCAAGATTGTGAATCATCTTTATTACCATTATTCTGAATTCTTTTGAAGGTAGACTGCCTATTTACACTTCATTTGTTAGGTCTGGTGGGTGTTTATCTTGTTCCTTCATCTGCTGTGTGTTTTTCTGTCTTCTCTTTTTGCTTATCTTACTGTGTTTAGGGTCTGCTTTTTGCAGGCTGCAGGTTCGTCATTCCCGTTGTTTTTGGTGTCTGTCCCCAGTGGCTAAGTTTCGTTCAGTGGGTTGTGTAGGCTTCCTGGTGAAGGGGACTAGTGCCTGTGTTCTGGTGGATGAGGCTGGATCTTGTCTTTTTAGTGGGCAGGTCCACATCTGGTGGTGTGTTTTGAGCTGTCTGTGGACTTATTATGATTTTAGGCAGACTCTCTGCTAATGGTTTGTGTTGTATTCCTGTCTTGCTAGTTGTTTGGCATAGGGTGTCCAGTACTGTAGCTTGCTGGTCGTTGATTGAAGCTGGGTGCTGGTGTTTAGGTGGAGATCTCTGGGAGGTTTTCACCATTTGATATTATGTATCACTGGGAGGTCTCTTGTGGACCCGTGTCCTGATGTTGGCTCTCCCACTTCAGGCACAGCACTGACTCCTGGCTGCAGCAGCAAGAGACTTTCAGGCACATGGCTCAGAATAAAAAGGAGAAAATGTAGAAAGACTACCAGACAGAAAGAAAGAAAGAAAGAAAGAAAGAAAGAAAGAATAAAATAAAGTTGTTAAAATAATTATTAAGAAAAAATTTTGTTTTTAAAATTAAAAAAAAACCCAGAAAATCAGATGGATAGAACCCTAGGACAAATGGTGAAAGCAAAGCTATATAGACAAAATCTCACACAGAAGTATACACATACACACTCACAAAAAGAGGAAACGGGGAGAAAATCATAAATCTTGCTCTCAAAGTCCACATCCTCAATTTGGAATGATTCGTTGTCTATTCATGTATTCCACAGATGCAGGGTACATCAAGTTGATTGTGGAGATTTAATCCGCTGCTCTTGAGGCTGCTGGGAGAGATTTCCCTTTCTCTTCTTTGTTCGCACAGCTCCCAGGGCTCAGCTTTGTATTAGACCCCACATCTGTGTGTGGGTCGCCAGAGGGTGACTGTTTCTTTGCTCAGACCGGACGGGATTAAAGAAGCAGCTGCTTCAGGGAATCTGGCTCACTCAGACCGGGGGGAGGGAGGGGCACAGAGTGCGGGGCGAACCTGTGGTGGCAGAGTCCTATGTGACGTTGCACCCACCTGAGGCGTGCCGTGCATTCTCCTGGGGAAGTTGTCCCTGGATCCTGGGACCCTGGCAGTGGAAGTCTGTACAGGCTCCCTGGAAGGGGTTGTGGAGAGCAACCTGTGCTCACACACAGGCTTCTTGGTGGCAGCAGTAGCAGGCTTAGCGTCTCATGCCCATCTCTGGGGTCCACGCTGTTAGCCACAGCTCATGCCCTCCCTGGAGCTCCTTTAAGCAATGCTCTTAATCCCCTCTCCTTGCTCACCATGAAACAAAGAGGGAAGAAAAAGTCTCTTGCCTCTTTGGCAGGTCCAGATTTTTTCCCGGACTCCCTCCCTGCTGACTGTGGTACACTAACCCCCTGCAAGCCTTGTTCACACCACCAACCCCAGTCCTCTCCCGGTGCTCCGACTGAAGCTGAAGCCTCAGCTCCCAGCCCCACCTGCCCTGGCGGGTGAGCAGACCAGCCTCTCAGGCTGGTGAGTGCTAGTCGGTACCAATCCTCTTTGCGGGAATCTCTCCGCTTTGCCATTCACACCCCTATTGCTGCACTTTCTTCTGTGGCTCTAAAGCTTCCCCCCTCTGCCACCCGCAGTCTCTGCCCGTGAAGGGGCTCCTATTCTGTGGAAAACTTTCCTCCTTCACAGCTCCCTCCCACTGGTGCAGGTCCTGTCCCTATTCTTTTGTCTCCGTTTTTTCCTTTTTTCTTTTGCCCTACCCAGGTACGTGGAGAGTTTCTTGCCTTTTGGGAGGTCTGAGGTCTTCTGCCAGTGTTCAGTAGGTGTTCTGTAGCAGTTGTTCCACGTGTAGATGTATATCTGGTGTATCTGTGGGGAGGAAGATGATCTCCACGTCTTACTCTTCTGCCATTTTCCTTGTTTTCCTTCCTTTGTGTTTTTGCAGTGTCAGTTGTCACTTCTTCTTCATTTCTAATTCTATTGATTTGAGTCTTCTCCCTTTTTTTCTTGATGTGTCTGGCTAATGGTTTATCAATTTTGTTTATCTTCTCAAAGAACCAGCTTTTAGTTTAATTGATCTTTGCTATTATTTCCTTCATTTCTTTTTCACTTTTTTCTCATCTGATTTTTATGATTCCTTTCCTTCTGATAAATTTGAGAGTTTTTTGTTCTTTGTGTAATTGCTTTAGGAGTGAAGTTAGGTTGTTTATTTGAGATATTTCTTGTTTCTTAAGGTAAGATTGTGTTGCTATAAACTTCCCTTTTAGAACTGCTTTTGCTGTATCCCATAGGATTTGGGTCATCGTGTTTTCATTGTCATTTGTTTCTAGGTATTTTTTAAAAATTTCTTCTTTGATTTAATTCAGTAACCTGTTGATTATTAAGTAGTGTATTGTTTAGCCTCCATGTGCTTGTATTTTTACAATTTTTCCCCTGTAATTGATATCTAGTCTCATCACATTGTGGTCGGAAAAAATACTTGATATGATTTCAATTTTCTTAAATTTACCAAGGCTTGACTTGTGACCCAAGATATGATCTAACCTGGAGAATATTCTATGAGCACTTGAGAAAAAAGTGTATTCTGTTGTTTAGGAATGGAATGTCCTATAAATATCAATTAAGTCCATCTTGTTTAATGTATCATTTAAAGGTTGTGTTTCCTTATTTATTTTCATTTTGGATGACCTCTCTATTGGTGAAAGTGAGGTGTTAAAGTCCCCTGCTATGATTGTGTTACTGTCAATTTCCCCTTTCATGGCTGTTAGTATTTGCATTATGTATTGAGGTGCTCCTATATTGGGTGCATAAATATTTACAATTGCTATATCTTCTTCTTGATTTGATCCCTTGATCATTATGTAGTGTCCTTCTTTGTGTTTTGTAACAATCTCTGTTTGAAAATCTATTTTGTTTGACATGAGAATTGTTACTCCAGCTTTCTTTTGATTTCCATTTGCATGTAGTATCTTTTCCCATCCCCACAATTTTAGTCTGTATGTGTGCCTGGGCCTCTGCTGTTTTTAAATTAGATGGTTGTTTTACTATTAACTAGTGTGAATCCATTATATATTTTGAATATTAACCCCTTATCAGATTTATGATTTGCAAATATTTCCCCTTATTCAGGAAGCTACCTTTCCGTTTTGTTCATGGATTCCCTTGCTGTCCAGAGGCTTTTTAGTTTGGTTAGTCCCTATGATTATTTTTGTTTTTTTAAAAAATAAATTAAGTTAAATTAAAATTTTTATACAGCAGGTTCTTATTAGTTATCTATTGTATACATATTAGTGTATATATGTCAATCCCAATGTCTCAATTCATTCCACCACCACTCCACCCCCTGCCACTATCCCCAGTTGATGTCCATACGTTTGTTCTCTACATCTGTGTCTCTAATTCTGCCTGGCAAACCAGTTCATCTGTGCCATTTTTCTAGATTCCACATATATGCGTTAATATATGATATTTGTTTTTCTCTTTCTGACTTACTTCACTCTGTATGAAAGTCTCTAAGTCCATCCAAGTCCCTACAAATGACCGAATTTCGTTCCTTTTATGGATGAGTAATATTCCCTTGTATATAAGTACCACATCTTCTTTATCTATTAGTCTGTTGATGGGCATTTCTTGACTTTGCTTTTGGTGTCAAATCTAAAAAAATTATTGTCAAGGCCAGTGTCAAGGGGGTCACTACTTATTTTCTTTTAGGATGTTCATGGTTTGTGGTCTAATTTCAATTCTTTAACCCATTTTGAGTTCATGTTTGTATATGGTGTGAGAGAGTGGTCCAGTTTTATTGTTTTGCATGTGGGTCTTCAGTTTTCCAAACATAATTTATTGAAGAGATTGTCTTTTCTCCATTGCATATTGTTGGTTTCTTTGTTATAAATTAATTGACTGTATTTTGGGTGGGTTTATTTCTGGACTCTCCAATTTATTCCATTGATCTATGTGTCTGTTTTTATGCTAATACCATTCCATAGCTTTGTAATACAGTTTGAAATTAAGAATGACGTTTCTATCTTTCTCAGCAGTTCTTTGGCTATTCAGTGTCCTTGGTGCTTCCATACAAAATTTAAAATTGTTTGTTCTATTCTGTGAAAAAATACCATGGAACTTTGATAGGGTTTCCATTGAAGCCTCTGTAGATTACTTTAGGTGAAATGTACATTTTAACAATATTAATTCTTCCAATTCATGAGCATGAAACATCTTTCCATTTATCTGTGCCTTCTTTAGTTTTTTTAATTAGTGTTCTCAGTGTACAGGTCTTTCACCCCAAGGGTCCCAACAAATTTATTTAAAATGAATTAATAGCAAAGAAAAGACCAAGGAGAGATGTAGAGTACAAAGAAACTGAGATTATAACTTAGGGAACATTGTGTTTAAAATAAAAATGGGAAAAAAACAAAACCAAAAAAAACCTCCAAAATCTTGAAGGGAGAGTACAAGAGACCAATAAAAAAAATAGGAAAATCAGGGAAACAAGAAAAAAAGTTAGATTATGGAATTAGGGAAAGTTTAGTAAAGGGTCAAATGGTGTAGAAGGAACAAAAAGAAAAAAAACCCCACAAAACAACAACAGAATTTGATTATTTATGGATTCAACAGAATCCAAATTATTTATGGAAATGTTGAACACAGCAAGACCCAAGTGAGAGAACCCTGTCAGAGTACTATAGCTATCATCCTGGTTTGTTGACTGACTCCTTACTTCACTGGCTCCACCCTTTCCTTTTTCACTTCTGCTTTCTTTATTACTTATCATATCCTGTTGGAAGCTTGGATTATCTCATTAAGAGTGAGCCCTCCTTGCAATGGCTCCCTATTAACTCTTCTATTAAGCACTTACCAGTCAATGTGAACATTTCCAGGCTCCTCTTTGTTAGCTGTTAAATTGCAGCTACTGGAATTCTGCTTATATCTACAAGAGCAGTTAATACTTATTCACCAGAAACCTTAGAGACTAAAACATCCTCTTACCCAGAATAAGTCAGAGGTTCAACTATAAAACTGGGTGAAGCTAAGGCACTCTGTGGAGAATTGTTCTTACACTACCTGCCAAAATCTCAACCCACATTACTTTCCAGTTCCTCTTCCCTTTCTGAAAAGCACAGCCCAAAGCCTAACTCCGTTAGGAGAAATTCTTGATTAGGTCCACTCATTTTCCTCCCCTTTGAATTTTCTGTAACTACCTCTCTCAGTTATAAATGCAAACACATGAGATATGACAGAACTCAGGAGGTGTGGATAAAGGCCAGTGCTCCAGGACTGAATGTTTCTATGCATCAGTTTTGGTGTGAAAATTTTAACCCATGTTCTTTCACTTTCATTTTGCAAATGGGATTGAGGCACTGGTATAACTATCTTCCACGTAAGAACAAAGAAACTAAGACCAAAGCGAGATAAAGGAGCTTGGCCAAGGTTACACAGGTGGTCAGAGGCCAAACTAAGCCTTGACTCAAGCCACTAGTTGCCAAAGCTATAAATCAGGAGTCAGGCAGCCTCAATGGCAAGAGCATGGTCTAAACGAAAGCTCAGGTGACTAGGTGATCAGGTGCATCAACTGCTTCACTCAGAGTATTGGTCACCAACAAAGACACTCAGAACAGCTTTTCCAAAATTTGCTACATTTTCTCTAAACATAGCGATCTGGAGTGCCCCCTACCTGTCCCTTATAAACCTCTGATAAAGTAGGAGGCTGCACACCTCCACAGAAGAGTAAGGCTCTCATGTCTGTATTCTTGCCCTTCTAGGCCAGCTCCACCATTTACCAACCTTGTGATGCCACCTGACCTTCCTGAGCCTCAGCTTCCTCACCCACTAAAAGAGGTCACACAGAACTTCCTTCATGATTTTTTTAGGGCAGTGAAATACTGCACAGTGCTTCCTATATAATGCTCTGAAGTGCTATTATTTCTAGCTTCTAAGATCTCCATGCTTCCACCACCATAATCCAGGCCCAAGAGGGAGGTAGAAGCAGGAAGGACTAGCTGGTGATTCTACATCCTTCCAGAGCTTTCCCTTTCCCTGAAGCGGTCATTTCTGTGTCTTTGGCTGGACTGATCGGACTTCTAAGGGCATTTCCCACCCTCACATCCCTCCAGACCTCCCTGAGTAGGTATGGCTTGGATGTGATACTTAAGCTATAAATAAATATGTACAACTATGATGAATAAAACAGTGAGGTTATAAAGCATGTGCCCCTAAGAAGACTTTAGCAAACAGGCAAAACTGTCTTCTAGAATCTGGAGGATGTAGAGTGTTTCTAACATCTGGGTACCTAATTGGGTAAAACACATGCACACACACACACTTCTTTCTTCATATTAAAAAACCATGCAATCAGGGCTAGCTTCATGCTGTGGCACATGTTTCGTTCTCAGAAGGGTCCTTATAATTAATTAGTGTAATTCTCTGCTGTTGTTACCTTCAATTTCTTCATAATTTTATTTTTCAACTTATGTTTTAAAGTGAATTCTACTGGGAGAATGGAACATATGGATGAGGAAAAGAGATATGTGTTTATTGATGTCTCATTTTCTTATAGCATTTATGTCACATGAGTATAGAATTCAAGTGGACCTATGATGAGTGTGAGTTCAGTGAGGCTCAGCATGAGTAGAAGGTAAGCATATTACATTTAGGACTGAGTAAGAGCTCTGATAGACCCAAAAAACCATGCTTTGTTTTAATCAGAACTTGCTTTGAACACAGAATGAAAGCCATACGATTCAAATAAACACAAATGGCCAATGAATCCTATTACATCCTTTCTTACTTGTGATATTTTGACCACATACTTAAAATGATGACAAAGAAAGGAAAACAAGGATACATCATAGTTTCTTTTATCTCAATTCTTCTTTATTCATGAATAAACTCAAGATAGAGAGTGTTGATACATTAATTTGAGATACCTACCTTCTTTTATAAACAATAATATTTTGATGTTCTGACTACCTGGTTTTTGTTGCAAAAACTTCTATATATCCTCTCTTCCCTATTTGTAACAGCCCCTCAGAGCTACTTGAGTGGCTGCATCTCAGAATCAGAAAGTCCTCCAACTAAAACATAATTCTCAACTTTTGGGTTGTGCATTTTTTGTTGTGTTTGTATTGTTTTTTCAGCCTACATTATGAAAACCAGATTGTTCATCCAATAGTATCATCTCATTGTACAGAAATCCTGGCTATATATGTCCCATAATAATAAAAGTTTAACACATAAAACCTTAGCTGCTATTAAAGTGACCAGACTACGTCCTAGATGGATTCCCTCTTGCTAAGTCCCACCTCAGCAAACCAAACTTAACTAACTTTCTATGCTCGGCTCTCCCTGGAAAGGAAGAACTCCCCTTGCTCCATATAAGGAAAGTAACCTTGCTTTAAACACTCTGCAAATATCCAGGATATTTTCCTTACTCTTGCTCACTTGGGGTCTATAAAACTCTCATGGCTTGTAAAGCTCTTCAGAGCTCCTCTCTATCTGCTAGATTGGATGCTGCCCCATTTATGAATAGCTGAGTAAAGCCAATAACACCTCTAAATTTTAATCAGTTGAATTTTGCATTTTAAAACTAGGTATCCACTTATCTGGGGGTAAGAGAGCCAAGTGAATAACCTGAAGACTTGAAATAAATATACCCAAAATTGTGCTAAACCCCTGATAAGACTGACTTTGAAAAAACAAGTATCTAGTCTTCAGTCATTGCCTTGGCACAGTAAAATTTTACTGCCATTTCAAAACATCAGTTTCTTTTCTTTTCTTTATTTAATATTATTTGCTTTTGCTATGGCTTGTGTAGGAAGTCAAAGGCTAGCCAAGTCCCTTGCATAACTTTCCAACCATGCCTTCTTAATAATTTTAAACACGGTGCTTTCCTGAGAAAGTAGCAGGCTGGCCTCCCAAGAGGCAGTGCTGAGGGAAAGGGCAGAAAAAGCCCAGTGGGGCCCACTCAGCTCAAGGGTCTGCACATCCCAGGGTCATCATGGGTGTCTGGAGTGGCCATGGCTGGCTTAAGCCCCTTTTTTTTTTTTTTGCAGTACGCAGGCCTCTCCCTGTTGTGGCCTCTCCTGTTGAGGAGCACAGGCTCCGGATGCACAGGCTCAGCAGCCATGGTTCATGGGTCCAGCCGTTCTGTGGCATGTGGGATCCTCCCAGATCGGGGGATGAACCCATGTCCCCTGCATCGGCAGGTGGACCCTCAACCACTGCGCCACCAGGGAAGCCCTCTCCCTCTCATTTACATCAGCCATATCTCACTTATGACAGGCTCAAAAAAGACTCTGAGGCGAAGTGTGCCTCAAATTAACATTTTTCTCCCCTCCACACAATAGAGGCTTTTAAGCTGCTACTTTTTTAAAGCAAGGCAGAGAGGGGAGGAGGGGAAAAGCCAGGCTGCTCTTAGCAACAGCATCTGAATGTAATGATGTGTCTCCCTCAAAGTGGCTGGTGTGCTTTTCTATTTTCTTAAAGCAAGCCTACTTTCAAATGGCCAGAAAACTTGTTAGAAGATATATTAGATAATCAAGTAAATTCTTTGATTAAAATAAGTAATTACTGTGGATGAAAAATGTCACCTGCCATATTAATAAACAAAGGATGTTGTGGCCATTAATGCACTACAGCTCTGTAGCCACTCCTGAAGGTGAAACCTAGGGAACTCAGAATGGAAGCAGGATGCCCACCCTCAAGCCCTCATCCACTGCAGCCAACTCCAACAATGAACACTGAGGGCACTTAGCGTGGGAAAGAACATGATACTGACCCTAGATAGCTGAGGTGTATATCAAAGAAATGCTTTCTATGAGCCCAAACTCTTGCATCTTACTATCCAGAGAAAAGTACTAAATTTATTAACTTGAAGTGTCTGGTTTTCTTTAATTAACAGTAATCTTTTGACATTCTGACTACCTAGTTCTGGTTGCAAAAACTGCTATATATCCAAGCTCTTCCCTTGCCTCTTTGTAACAGTCCCTCAGAGCTATATGGGAGGCTGTCTTTCAGGGCTTAAGTTCCCAGTAATGCCACAAATTAAACATAATTCTTAACTATTAAGTTGTGAATTTTTTTCAATGTAAAGTTTTGGAGGTTTTGAAGGGACTCAGAGAGGACTCCTCTCCTTTGCCTGAACTCTGCAAGGATCTGGAGCATTGGTACCAGCAGAGGCCCCTTGAGCCCATCCACATCCTCAGGAAATCTAAATGCATTTGGGTGAGTCTCTCCTGACTTTAGTATCTCTCAACTATTGGTTGATGATTCTGAGCTTTATTTGACAGTGTCTAACAGGTGCCTGTCTCCCCAGTTAAAAGTTATAGGAGAGTGACCCCCTAGTTGAAAGATACTAGGGGAACAGAGTTGAAAGACACTGGGGGAAAGTTTCCCTCAGATGAAAAACACTGGGGGAACCTACTTGAAAGACACTGGGATTTTCTCAGTTGAAAGATACTAAGTGGTCTAGGCTAACAGGTTAGGTAGAAGGCTGACCTGACATCTTTCCTCCAGTTGGCTACCTTAACAAGAACTTGTTGAGATAAAAGTGAAAATGTATTCCTAACAAATTCAACTTTAAAATGGGAAATAGGCTCCCTCAAACAGAGAAAGAAGGGGCATCAGAGCGCCAACCTCCAAATAACACTCCAGTTAGATTTATGTATGTACAAAGTTCATACTTGCAAGTACTTTCATAATTGGGAATTAAAGGAAATCTCACTCTTATTCTGTACAAAGCTAAGTTAGAAAAAATTAGCTTGATAAAAAACATTTTTTCAGACTTCTGACCTTAAAGAATCAAAAGCTCTTTAGGGGGAACTTGCATTTTTCTTCCTGTTTTGAGATATAAATATTCCTTTTGAAATATAAATATTCTACCAATCTTC
>NW_020175682.1:0-105958 GCF_003031525.2 Neophocaena asiaeorientalis asiaeorientalis | reverse complement strand
GCAGTGTGTGTGTGTGTGTGTGTGTGTGTGTGTGTGTGTGTGTGTGTGCATTTTGAGATATTGGTCTTTATCATCCAAAATATACACATATGATGTACATTTGGCAGCCAGTCTAGTAGACTGAAATTCTGAGCACACTTTTGTCTGACTGTGCTAACTCCCAGAGAATTTTTGCCATCTTAGCCTTCATTTTGTCAGGCTGTAAATGGAAGGCCTTTATTTTCTTACACTATTTCTGGGAATAAACTCTCGGATCTTGTTTAGGTGGCATCCTTCACACACTGTTGTGGGGGTGCCTCTTGTATCTTTTTGGTTTGAGTCATTATTAAGAAGTATCTCATTAGTGGCCAGATGGTGGATCCTTTAAATGGGAGAAACTTCTAAATTGGTACATTTTTATAGAGCACTAATTAAAACAGATGTTTATTGGTACTTATGGGGGAAAACCACAAATTAAACCGTGGAATTTATATATCTATATCTACATAGATATCTATATCTATAGATATCAATATCTATAGGTAGGTATAGATAGATATAGATATATAAAATTGTTAATCTAAGAACACCCCTAATGTAAAGCAAACGAACAAAAAACAGTTTGGGAAGACTTATTTGTGGTTTCCACTTCTCAAGGGGCCTTACCAATACTAATAAAAACATTAGCATAATAGGATAATTTAATTATTTTAATTAACAGGAAAATTTTTTTTAAAAATGAAGGTTTGGAGATTTTTTCCCAGTGAGATGCAAATTTTAAAGGGACTTATTCCAAATGAATAAAGAAATCTTTAGTTGTTTTATTTATTTTTAATTTTAAAATAATTATTTATTTTTGGCTGTGTTAGGTCTTTGTTGCTGTCCACAGGTTTTCTTTCATTGCAGTGAGCAGGAGCTACTCTTCATTGCAGTATGCAGGTTTCTCATTGTGGTG
Organism: Neophocaena asiaeorientalis asiaeorientalis; assembly: GCF_003031525.2. Lineage (NCBI taxonomy): Eukaryota > Metazoa > Chordata > Mammalia > Artiodactyla > Phocoenidae > Neophocaena > Neophocaena asiaeorientalis. The sequence continues at coordinate 105,024 of NW_020175682.1, read as the reverse complement.
GTCTCTCTTGTTTTGGAGCACAGGCTCTAGGCTCATGGGTTTCTGTAGTTGTGGCTCATGGGCTCTAGAGTGCAGGGTCAGTAGTTGTCGAACATGCACTTAGTTGCTCCATGGCATGTGGGATCTTCCCAGACCAGGGCTCGAACTCATGTCCCCTGCATTGGCAGATGGATTCTTAACCACTGTGCCACCAGGGAAGTCCCCTCTTTAGTTATTTTAAAGTGGAATAAATAAAGTTAACATTAATGGGATTAAAACCAAAGGTTTTGACACAACAGTACCTAAGGTTGAATGGGCTAAGAGGAGCTCCTACTAGAGTCCCCAACATTAAATGGCCTCAAACAAGTTTGCTCTGTTTAACCCACTTTAAATATACATATTTAAAAGTCTGGAAGACAATTACACTGAGACACATGACCAGCAATTAATTGGGTTAACAGGCCAATTAATCAAGGTAAAATACTGACAAAAGGGTCTTAGCTCAACCCCTCACTGGTGATCCCAGAGCCTTTCCTACAAAAATAGATAAAATGGTCAGGGAATAAAAAGTAATGAAAGCTACAAGTCTCCTTGCAAAACTAATGATTTTTGATTGGGTTAACAACCAAAAATGTGAAAACACAGCCCCACCCATCAACAGACAGGCTGCCTAAGGAATTCCTGAGCCCACAGCCACCTCTAGACACACTACTTGACACGGCCTTGCCCACCAGAGGCCCAAGACCCAACTGCACCACCAGTGGGCAGACACTTGCCCTTCCCACTAAGAAGCATGCACAAGCCTCTTGACTAGCCTCACTCACCAGGGAGTAGACACCCAAAGGAAGAAAACTAAAATCTCACACACTATGGAACTGTGTCTGCAAACACAACTCATAACCCACCTCAAGACCAGATGGTCACTGGTCCTTGGGTGATGAGATGGGAGTGTACTGATGGGACATATAGGACATCCCTCACAGAGGGACAATTCTCCAAATTTGAGAACCATAACTAACCATCCACATATATAAAAATACAAATATAAATGTAGACAAAGTGAGACAGCAGAGGAATATGTTCCAATTGAAGGAGCAATATAAAACCCCAGAAGAACAAATAAGTCATGTGGAAATAGGCAATCTACCCAAGAAAGAATTCAGAGTAATAATCATAAAGCATATCCAAGAACTTGGGAAAAGAATGGCTGCACAGAGTGAGAAATTACAAGAAATTGTAAGCAAAGAATTAAGAAAAAATAAAGAACAACCAAACAGAGTTGAAGAATACAATAACAGAAATGCAAAATATACTAGAAGGAGTTAATAGCAGAATAACTGAGGCAGAAGAATGGAGAAGTGAGCTGGAATACAGATGGTGTAAATCAGTGCTGCAGGACAGAAAAAGAAAAAAGATTTTTTTAAAAAAAGGGACAGTTTAAGAGGACGCTGGGACATTGTCAAATGCACCAACATTCACATTATAGGGGTCCCAGAAGACGAAGAAGAGAGAGAAATTGTCTGAGAAAATATTTAAAGAGATAATAGCTGAAAACTAACAAAACATGGGAAAGGAAGTAGTTACCCAAGTGCAGGAAGTGCAGAGAGTGCCATACAGGATAAATGCAAGAGGGAGACACTAAGACAAGTAGTAATTAAATTAACAAAAATAAAAGAGAAAATATTAAAAGCAATGAGGGAGAAGTAACAAATAACATAAAGGGAACCCCCATAAAGTTATGAGCTGATTTTTCACGAGAAACTCTGCAGCCAAGAAGAGAGGTAGAACAATATCTTTAAAGTGATGAAAGGGAAAACCTACATTCAAGAAAATTCTACACAACAGAACTCTTACTCAGATTCAGTGAAGTCAAAAGCTTTACAGCCAAGCAAAAGCTAAAAGAATTCACCACCACCAAACCAGCTTTACAACAAAGGTTTTAAAAAAAAGAAAAGAAAACTTCTCTAGGTGGAAAAGAAATGGTCACAATTAGAAACAAGAAAATTACGAAATGGGAAAGCTCACCAGTAAAGGCAAACATACAGTAAAATTAGGAAATGATTCACACACAAATATGATAACTAAACCAATAATCAAGAGAGGAGAAGAGTACATATGCAGGATATTTGTAAAGCATTTTAAATTAGGAGACCAGCAAATTAAAACAATGTTGTATATATATAGACTGCTATATCAAAACCTCATGGTAACAGCAAACTAAAATTCTCTAATAGACATACACAGAAATAAGAAAAAGAAATCTAAACACAAAACAGAAGAAAGTCACCAGATCACAAGAGAACAAAAGAGAAAAGGAGGGGGAAATGCCTACAAAAACAAATCCAAAACAATTTACAAAATAGTGATAAGTACATACATATTGATAACTACCTTAAATGTATCTGGATTAAATGCTCCAACCAAAAGACATAGACTGGCTGAATGTATAAAAAGCAAGACCCATATATATGCTGTCTATGAGAGACCCTCTTCAGACCTGGGGACACATACAGACTGAAAGTGAGGGAATATCAAACGATATTCCATGCAAATGGAAATCAAAAGAAAGCTGGAGTAGCAATACTCATACCAAACCAAATAGACTTTAAAATAAAGACTCTTACAAAAGACAAAGAATGACACTACACAATGATCAAGGGATCAATCTAAGATGAATATATAACAATTATAAAAATATATGCACTCAACATTTGAGCACCTTAATATATAAGGCAAATACTAATTGCCATAAAAGGGGAAATTAACAGTAACACAATAATAGTGGGGGAATTTAACACTCCACTTACACGAATGGACAGATCATCAAGACAGAAAATTAATAAGGAAACACATGCTTTAAGTGACACAACAGATCAGGTAGATTAGTAGCAGAATACACATTCTTTTCAATGGATACGGAACATTCTCCAGGATAGATCACATGCTGGGCCAAAAAGAAAGCTTTTGTAAATTTAAGAAAAGTGAAACTTTATCAAGCATCTTTTCCATCCACAATGCTATGAGATTAGAAATCAACTACAAGAGAAAAACTAAAAAGACACAAACACATGGGACTTCCCTGGTAGCACAGTGGTTGGGAGTCCACCTGCTACTGCAGAGGACGCAGGTTCAAGCCGTGGTCCAGGAAGATCCCACATGCTACAGAACAACTAAGTCAGGGCAACACTACTACTGAGCCTGCACTCTAGAGCCCATGAGCCACAGATACTGAGTCCACATGCCACAACTACTGAAGCCCGTGCACCTAGACCCCATGCTCCATAACAAGAGAAACCACCACAATGAGAAGCCCATGCACTGCAAAGAAGAGTAGCTCCTGCTCACCACAACTAGAGAAAGCCCACACGCAGCAATGAAGACCCAATGCAACCAAAAATAAATAAATAAATAAATAAATTAAAATGCACAAACACGTGGAGGCTACACAATATGCTACTAAACAACCAATGGATGACTGAAGAAGTCAAAGAGGAAATCAAAAATTACCTAGAGACAAATGAAAACAAAAACACAGTGATCAAAAACCTATGGGACACAGCATTTCTAGGAGGGAAATTTATAGTGACATAACGGAAACAAGAAAAATCTTGAATAAACTACCTAACACAAAAGCAACTAGAGAAATAAGAACAAAACTCAAAGTTAGTAGAACAAAAGAAATCATAAAGATCAGAGCAGAAATAAATTAAATAGAGACTTAAAAAGCAAAAAAAAAAAAAAAAAGAAAGAAAAAATCAAAGAAATTAAAAGATTGTTCTTTGAAAAGATAAACCAAGTTGATAAGACATTAGCCAGACTCATCAAGAATAAAAGGGAGAGGGCCCAAATCAATAAAATTAGAAGTGAAAAAGAAGTTACTACTAATGTCACAGAAATACAAAGGAGCATAAGAGACTACTACAAGTACTATATGCCAATAAAATGGACAACCTTGAAGAAATGGACAAATTCTTAGAAAGACACAACTTTCCAAGACTGAACGAGGAAGAATTAGAGAATATAAACGAATCACAAGAAATGAAACTGAAACTGTAATTAAAAATTCAACAAGCAAAAGTCCAGGACCAGATGGCTTCACAGGCAAATTCTACCAAACATTTAGAGAAGAGTTAACACCTATCTTTCTCAAAATCTTCCAAAAAATTGCAGAGGGAGGAACACTCCCAAACTCGTTCTAAGAGGCCATCATCACCCTGATACCAAAACCAGACAAAGATATCACAAAAACAGAAAATTACAGACCAATATCACTGATGAACATAGACACAGAAATCCTCAACAAAATACTATCAAACTGACTCCAACAACACATTTAAAGGATCATACATGATGATTAAGTGGGATTTACCTCAGGGATGCAAGGATTCTTCAATATCCACAAATCAATCTGTGTGATACACCACATCAAAAATTGAAGAATAAAAAGACATATTATCTCAATTGATGCATAAAAGCTTTTGATAAAATTCAACATGCATTTATGATAAAGACTCTCCAGAAAGTGGACATAGAGGGATCCTACCTCAACATAATAAAGGTCATATATGACAAACCCACAGCTAAGCCCATGGTCAATGGTGAAAAGTTTAAAGAATTTCCTCTAAGATCAGGAACAAAACAAGAATGTCCATTCTCACCACTTTTATTCAACATAGTTTTTGAAGGCCTAAAAACAGTAATTAGAAAAAGAAAAGAAATAAAATAATTCAAACTGGAAAAGAAGAAATAAAAGTGCCACTATGAAAGTAACATGATGCTATACATAGAAAATCCTAAAGACACTAATAGAAAACTACTACAGTTCATTAATTAATTTGGTAAAGTTTCAGGATACAAAATTAACATACAGAAATCTGTTGCATTGCTATACGTTAACAATGAAAAATCAGAAAGAGAAATTAAGGAAACAATACAATTGCCATTGCATCAAAGCGAATAGAATACCTCCTATACTCTGAAAACTATAAGATGCTGTTGAAAGAAACTGAGGCCAAAAAAAAACAGATGGAAAGATATGCTATGTTCTTGAATTTGGAGAATCAGTATTGTCAAAATACTATACTACCCAACGTGATCTATAAATTCAATGCAATCTGTATCAAATTACCAGCACCATTTTTCACAGAACTAGAACAAAAAAAATAATTTGTATGGAAACACAACAGACCCTGAATAGCCAAAACAATCTTGAGAAAGAAAAACAAAGCTTCAGGACAAAAGCTACAGTAATCAAGACAGTTGGTATTGGAACAAAAAACAGAAACATAGATCAATGAAATAGGATAGGAAGCCCAGAAATAAACCCACACATATAAGGTTATTAATGTATGACAAAGAAGACAAGAATATACAATGAGGAAAAAACAATCTCTTCAACAATGCATGCTGGGAAACCTGGACAGCTACATATCCAGAAAACTGGACAGCTACATGAAATTAGAACATTCTGTAATATAATACAAAAAAATAAACTCAAACCTGATTAAACACCTAAATGTAAAGCTGGTACTATTAAACTCCTAGAGGAAAACATAGGCCAAACACTCTTTGACATAAACTGCAGCAGTATCTTTTTGGCTCTGTCTCCTAGAGTAATGGAAATAAAAACAAAATTAAGCAAATGGATCTTAATTAAACTTACAAGTTTTTGCATAGCAAAGGAAACCATACACAAAACAAAATGACAGTCTACAGAATGGGAGGAAATATTTGCAAATGATGACACTGACAAAGTATTAATCACCAAATTATACAAATAGCTCATATAGCTCAATATCAAATAAACAAATAACCCAATCGAAAAATGGGAAGTTCTAAAAGACATTTCTCCGAAAAAGACATACAGATGGCCAAAGGTACAGGTAAAGATTCTCTACATCACTAAATATTAGAGAAATGCAATTCAAATTATTGGTCAGAATGGCCAACATCAAAAAGTCTACAGACAATAAATGCTGGAGAGGGTGTGGGAAAAGGGAGCCCTCCTACACTGCTGCTGGGAATGTAAGTCTATACACCCACTATGGAGAACAGTATGGAGGTTCCTTAAAAAACTAAAACTAGAACTACCGTATGATCCATCAATCCCTCTCCTGGGCATATACCCAAAGGACATGTTGTAGCATATATTAGTAATTTATTTCTTTTCATTGAAATACCATTTTAGAGTCCCAGCAACAATGTTCAAGTGTTCTGATTTCTCTACATTTTAGGCTAACTTGTTATTTTCCATATTTTTAACTATAGCCATCCTAGTAGGTGTTTAGTGGCATTTATTGTAATTTTAATGTGAATTTCCTTAAGACTAATATTATTGAAAATCTTTTCAAATACTTATTAGTGATTTGTATACCTTCTCTGGAGAAATATTTACAAAACTTCTACCCATTTTTCAATTGAGCTGTTGATCTTTTTTGTTCAGTTTCAGTAATCCTTTATGTATATTTAGAATATTAAATCCATATTAGATAAGTGATTTCCAAATATGTTCTTCCATTCTGTAGATTATCTTTTTACTTTCTTGATAAGAACTTTTGAAGCACAAGAGTTTTACATTTTCATTGAGTCCAATATGTCTATTTTCCCTTTTGTTTCTCATTCTTTTAGTACCATAGCTATGATCCATTCCCAAATCCAACATCCTGAAATTTTACCTCATGTTTTCTTCTAAAAGTTTTATGGTATGGTTTCTTATATTTAGGTTGTTGATCCACTCAGCATTAATTTTGCATGAGGTAAGGCTCCAAATATATTCATTTTCTTGTGTATATCCAGTTGTCCAAACATCATTGTTGTCTCCCTGTTGGATGGAATTCACATGCTTGCCAATTTCTATTGGCATTATGTATGAGTTTATTATTGGATTCCTAATTTTATTCCATTAATCTAATTATTACTATTATACTTTGGGAGGGTTTTGTTTTTAATTTATTTTTTGTCTTCTATGGGAATATAGTTGATTTAATGATAACAGTTACTTTGTATTAAGATTTGAAATCAGGAAGAATGAGTCCTCCAAATTTATTCTTCTCTTTCAGTACTTTTTGTTCTTTATGGGGCCCCATAGAATTCCACAAGAAATTAAAGTTTAGTTTTTTTATTTTGCAAAGAGTGCATTGAGATTTTGATAAACATGGCATTGACTTTGTAGAAAACTTGGATTCCCACCTTAATATTAAGCCTTCCAATGCATGAACATGCGATGTCTTTCCATTTATTTAGATCTTATTTAATTTCTTGCAACACTGTTTTATCGTTTTCATTGCAGGAGTCTTTGTCTTCCTTAAATTTAGCCTGATGTATTTTCTTTACTTCAATTCTAATGTAAGTAGAAAAGCTTTCTTATTTTCCTTGTCAATTGTCCATACCAGTACAACTGATTTTGTATATTGATCTCTTTTACTGAAAAAGTGCTGAATTCTTTATCAACTCATAGTTTTGGGGATAATTCTTTGGTATTTTCAGTATAAACAAACAGGTCATCTGCAAATAGGGATAGTTTATTTCTTCCTATCTTACTTGTATGTATTTTTTTCCTGCCTAATTTCCCTGTATACAACCCCCAATGCAAAGGTTAATAGAATTGCCTAGAGGGGGCAAATGTGTTAAGTCTGGCAACACTGTATATGATGTTAGCTATAGGTTTTTCATAAAATCTTCAAACAGGTTGAGGAAATGCACCTTTCTTTCTGGTTAGTTAAGTATTTTTATCATGAAAAGGTGAGGTAGACTTTTTTAAAGGTTTTTATGTAACAAATGAGATGATCATATAGTGCTTTGCACTTCATTTATTAATTATTACATTGACTGACTTCGTATGCTAAACACTCTTTCGTTACTCAGATAAATCCACTTGGTCAAGATAAATAATCCTTTTTATATGCTATTGGATTTGATTTGCTACTATTTTGTTAAGGAATTTTCCATTGTACTCATAAGGGATATTAATATGTAATTTTTTTTCTTGTGGTATGTGCATTCCAGACACAGTGAGCCGTGTATATGTGTGTGTGAACTGGTATAGGTTATGCATTGGGTCACAGCGATCCGTGTGTAAGTTTGTGTGTGTTGTTTTGTGTGTGCAGGGATGGCTGTGCATTGAGTCACATTCAGTCGTGTGTGTGTGTGCTGTTATAGGCTTTGCATTGTGTCACTTTGAGACATGTGTGCTTTAATAGGTTGTCCACTGAGTAACAGTTAGCCATGTTTGTGTGTGTGTGTGTGTCTGTGTGTGTGTGCTGCTAAGGGCTGTGCATTGAGTCACAGTGAGAGGTTTTTGTGTTTGTGTGTGTGCTGGTATGAGCTGTGCATTGAGTCACACTGAGCCATGTGTGTGTGCTGTTATAAGCTGTGCATTGTGTCACAGTGAGCTGTGTGTGTGTCCTGCTGTAGGCTGTGCCTTGAGTAACAATGAGTTGTGCATCTGTTTTTGTGTGTGTGTTGGTATGGTTTGTGCATTGACTCACAGAGAGCCGTGTGTTTGTGTGTATGTGTGTGTCTGTATCCTGGTATAGGCTGTGCATTGAGTCAAATTGAACTGTGTGTGTGTGTGTATGTGTATGTTGCAATAGGCTGCGCATTAAGTCAGAGTGAGCCATGTATGTGTGCGTGCAGGTACAGATTGTGCATTCACAATGAGAAGTGTATGTGTGTCTGTGTGCTGTTATAAGTTCTGCATTGATTTACAGTTGGCCGTATGTATGTGTGTGTGTGTGTCAGTGTATGTGTGTGTGCTGGTGTTGGCTGTGCATTGAGTCACAGTGAGTGATGTATGTGTGTGTATACTGGTATAGGTTTTGCTTTGAGTTACAGGGAACCGTGTTTATAAGGGTGTGTCTGTTTTTCTGTTTGTATTGTTATGGGTTGTGTATCGAGTCACATTGAGCCGTGTGTGTGTGTGTGTGTGCTATTATAGGCTGTGCATTGAGTCACAGTAAACCATATCTGTGTGTGTGCGTGCTGCTATATGTTGTGCATTCAATCACAGTGAGCCATTTATGTGTGTGTGTGTATGCTGGTATAGGATGTGCATTCAGTCACAGTGAGCTGTGTGTGTGTGTCTGTGTGTGTGTGCGATGGTATAGGCTATGCATTCAGTCACAGTGAGCCATTTATATGTGTGTGTGTGTGTATGCTGATATAGGCTGTGCACTGAGTCAAATTGACCTGTGTGTGTGTGTGCTGGTATAATCTGTGCATTGAGTCACAGTGAGACATGTGTCTGTGTGTGTGTGTGCTGCTATAGGTTGTGCATTGATTCACAAAGAGCCATGTGTTCATGTGTGCATGTGTGTGTGTGCTGGTATGGGCTGTGCATTGAGTCACACTGAGGTGTGTTTGTGTGTGTGTGTGTGCTGTTATAGGCTGGATATTGAGTCACAGTGAGCTGTGTGTGTACATTCTTGTATAGGCTGTGCATTGAGTCACAGGGAACCATGCAGGTGTGTTTTTGTGTGCATGTGTGTTGGTGTGCTGGTACAGGCTGTGGATTGAGTCACACTGATCTGTGGGTGTGGGGGTGTTTTTTCTGGTATAGGCTGAGCATTGACTCAGAGTGTGGTGTTTGTGTGTGAGTATGCTAATAAAGTCTGTGCATTGAGTCACAGACAGCCATGTGAATATATGTGCGTGTGTGTGTTTGTGCTGCTATAGGCTGTGAATTGAGTCCCACTGAGCTGTGAATGTGTGTGTGTGTGTGCTGGTATAGGTTGTGCATTGAGTGACAGTAAGCTGTGTGTATGTCTGTGTGTGTACTGGTAAAGGCTGCTCATTGCGTCACAGTGAGCCGTGTCTGTAGGTGTGTGTGCTGTATAGGCAGTGCACTGAATAACAGTGATCCGTGGATGTGTCTCTATCCGTGGGTGTGTCTGGTAAATGCTGAGCATTGACTCACAGTGACGTGTGTGTCTGTGAGTGTGTTGATATAGGTTGTACATTGAGTCACAGTGAGCTGTATGTATGTTTGTGTGTGTGCTGGTAAGGGCTGGGCATTGAGTCAGAGTGAGCAGTATGAGTGTGTGTGCTGGTATAAGCTGTGCACTAAATTACACTAAGGGGTGTGTGTGTGTGCAAGGGGTGTGTGTGTGCTGTATAACTTGAGCATTGACTCACAGTGAGGTGTGTGTGTATGTGTGTGTTGGTATAGACTGTGCATTGAGTCACAGGAAGCCATGTATGTGTGTGTGTGTGCTGCTATATGCTGTGCACTGAGTAACAATGAGGTGTGGGTGTGTCTGTATGTGCTTTATACACTGAGCATTGAGTCACTGTGAGGTGTGTGTTTGTTATGGTATAGACTGTGCATTGAGTCACTGTGAGCTGTGTGTGTCTGTGTGTGTGTGTTGCTATAGGCTGTGCATTCAATCACAGTGAGTCTTATGTGTGTGTGTGTGTGTGTGTGTGTGTGTGCTGGTATAGGCTGTGCTTTGATCACAGTAAGCCGTGTTTGTGTTGTTTGTGTGTGTGCTGGTGTAGGCTCTGAATTGAGTCCCAGGAAGCCGAATATGTTTTTGTGTTTGTGCATGTGTGTCTGTATGCTGGTATAGGCTATGCATTACATAACAGTGAGCCATGTATGTGTGTGTGTGTGCACGCATGCTCTTATAGTCTGTGCATTGAGTCACAGTGAGCATTCTTCTGTGTGTGTGTGTGTGTGTGTTCTAGCATAGGCTGTTCATTGAGACACAGTGAGCCGTGTGTGTGCCTGAGTGCTGGTAGAGGGTGAGAGTTGAGGCACAGTGAGCTGTATGTGTTTGTGTTGGTATAGGCTGCACATTGAGTCTCAGTGAGCTATCCATGTCTGTGTGTGTTGCCTGTATAGGCTGTGCATTGAGTCACAGTGAGCAATGTGGATGCGTGTGTGTGTGTAATAGAAAATGCACCGAGTCACAGTGAGCTGTGTGTTTGTGTGAGCCAGTATAGACTGTGCATAGAGTCACAGCCATGAGTGTGTGTGTGTGTGATAATATAGGCAGTGCATTGAGTCCCACTGAGCTGTGTATGTGTGTGCTCATATAGGTTGTGCATTGAGTCACAGTGAGCCGTGTGAATGTTTGTGTGTGTACTGGTATGGGCTGTGCATTGAGTCACAGTGAACTGTGTCTGTATATGTGTGTGCTGTTGTAGGCAGTGCAGTGAGTCACAGTGAGCTGCAGAAGTGCTTGTGTGCTGTATATGCTGAGCATTGAATCACTGTGAAGTATTTGTGCTGGTTTAGGCAGTGCAAAAGGCACTGTGAGCCATGTGTGTGTATGTGTGTTTGCTGGTATGGTTTGTGCATTGAATAAATGTGAGCTGTGTGTGTCTGTGTGTCTGTGTGTGTCTGTGTCCTGGTATATGCTGTGAATTGAGTGAAACTGATCCATGTGTGTGCGTGTCTTTCTGTGTGTTTGTTGTCATGGGCTGTGCATTGAATCACAGTGAGAGGTGTCTATGTTTGTGTGTGTGCTGATATGGGTTGTGTATTGAGGCACATTGAGCCATGTTTGGTGTGTGTGTGCTGTTATAGGCTGTGCTCTGAGTCACAGTGAGCTGTATGTGTGTGTGCTGTAATACACTGTGTCACAGTGAACATGTGTGTGTTTTTGTGTGTTGGTGTGGTGGTATAGGCTGTTCATTGAGTTACATTGATTGGTCAAAGACAGGCTTGTTTGCTGGTGTAGGCTGAGCATTGACTCACTGTGAGGTGTTTGTGTGTGAGTGTGGTAGTGTAGGCTATGCACTGAGTCACAGTGAGAAATATATATGTGTGTGTGTGTGTGTGCTAGTATGGTTGTACATTGAGTCCCATTGAGAAGTGTATGTATGTGCTGGTATAGGTTGTGCTGTCAAAGACAGGCTTGTTTGCTGGTGTAGGCTGAGCATTGACTCACTGTGAGGTGTTTGTGTGTGAGTGTGGTAGTGTAGGCTATGCACTGAGTCACAGTGAGAAATATATATGTGTGTGTGTGTGTGTGCTAGTATGGTTGTACATTGAGTCCCATTGAGAAGTGTATGTATGTGCTGGTATAGGTTGTGCATTGATTCACAGTGAGCCGTGTGTGTGTTGGTGTGTGTACTTGTATGGGCTCTGCATTGAATCACAGTGAGCTGTGTGTGTACTGTTATAGTCAGTGCATTGAGTCACAGTGTGCCATGGCTATGTGTGTGTGTGTTTGTGCTGGTGTATGCTGTGAACTAAGTCACAATGAGGTGTGTGTGTGTCTGTGTGTTATGTATACGCTGATCATTGAGTCACTGTGAGGTATGTGTTTGTGCTGGTATAGGCTGTGCATTGAGTCAATGCAAGCTATGTGTGTCTGATGTGTGTGTTGTTACAGGCTGTGCATTCAATCACAGTGAGCCATGTATGTGTGTGTTTGTGCATGTGTGCTGGTAGAGACTGTGGTTTGATCAAATTGAGCCGTGTGTGTGTGTGTGTGTGCTGGTATTGGCTGTGAATTCAGTAATAGTGAGCCGTGTCTGTGTGTGTCCTGCCATCAGCTCTGCATTCAATCACAGTGACCCATTTATTTGTGTGTGTCTGTGTATGCTGGTGTAGGCTGTGCACTGAGTCAAAGTGATGTGCGTGTGTGTGTGTGTGTGTGTGTGTGTGCTGGGCTAGGCTGTGCATTGAGTCACAGTGAGATATGTGTGTGTGTGCTGCTATAGGTTGTGCATTGAGTCAGAGAGAGGGGCGTGTGTGTCTCTGTGTGTGCTGGTATAGGCTATGTATTGATTCACAGAGAGTCCTGTGTGTGTGTATGTGTGTGTGTAGGAGCTGGTATGGGCTGTGCATTGAGTCACATTGATCCTTGGGTGTGGGGGTGTGTTTGCTGGTATAGGCTGAGCATTGACTCAGAGTGAGGTGTTTGTGTGTGAGTGTGCTAATATATGCTGCGCATTGAGTCACAGAGAGCCATGTGAATATGTGTATGTGTGTGTGTGTTGCTATAGGCTGAGCATTGAGTCCCATTGAGCAGTGTATGTGTCTGTGTGTGCTGGTATAGGTTGTGCATTGAGTCACAGTGAGCTGTGTGTACGTTTGTGTGTGTATGGTAAAGGCTGCACATTGAGTCACAGTGAGCCATGACTGTATGTGTGTGTGCTGTTATAGGCAGGACATTGAGTCACAGTGAGCCATGGGTGTGTCTGTGTGTGTTGGTATATGCTGAGCATTGACTCACAGTGAGGTGTGTGTCTGTGTGTGTGCCAGTGTAGGTTGTGCATTGAGTCACAGTGAGCAGTGTATGTGTTTATATGTGCTGGTATAGGTTGTACATTGAGTCACAGTGAGCTGTGTGAAGGTTTGTGTGTGTGCTGGTAAGGGCTGTCCATCGACTCAGAGTGAGCCATGTGTGTATCTGTGTAGTATAAGCTGTGCACTAAATCACACTGAGGTGTTTGTTTGTGTGTGTGTTGTATAGCCTGAGCATTGATTCAAGGTGAGATGTGTGTGTTGGTATAGACTATGCATTGTGTCACAGGAAGTTGTATATGTGTGTGGGTGTGTGCTGGTATGTGCTGTGCACTGAGTAACAATAAGGTTTTTGTGTGTCTGTGTGTACTCTATATGCTGAACACTGAGTCACTGTGAGGTGTGTGTGCTGTTATAGGCTGTGCATTGAGTCACTTTGAGCTGTGTTTGTCTGTGTGTGTGTGCTACTATAGGCTGTGCATTCAAACACAGTGAGTCATATATGTGTGTGTTTGTGTGTGTTTGTGCTGGTATAGGCTGTGCTTTGATCACAGTGAGCCATGTTTGTGTTTGTGTGTGTGTGTGTGTGCTGGTATACGCTTTGCATTGAGTCCAAGGGAGCCGAATATGTTTGTGTGTGTGTGTGTGTCTGTAGGCTGATATAGGCTGTGCATTGAATCACAGTGAGCCATTCATGTGTGTTGATGTGTGTGTGTGTGCCCTTATAGACTGTGCATTGTCACAGTGAGCGTTTTTGTGTGTATGTGTCCTGTGTTCTGGTATAGGCTGTGCATTGAATCACAGTAAGCCATGTGTGTGTCTCTGTTTTGGTAGTGGGTGTGAGTTGAGGCACAGTGAGCTGTGTGTGTGTGTATTGGTATAGACTGTGCATTGAGTCTTACTGAGCCGTCTGTGTGTGTGTGTTGCATGTACAGACTGTGATTGAGTCACAGTTAGTGTGTGTATGCTTGTTTGTGTGTGTGCGTGCGTGCTGGAATAAGCTCTGCATTGAGGACCAGTGAGCCATGCATGTGTGTGTATGATGGCGTGGGTTGGACATTGAGTCACATTGAGCCGTGTGTGTGCTGGTATAGTTTGGGCATTGAGTCACAGTGAGCCGTGTATAAGTCTGTGTGTGTGTTTGTGTGTGCTGGAATGGGCTCTGCATAGAGTTGTATTAATCTGTGTGTGTGTGTGTGTGTTGATATATCCTGTACATTGAATCATAATGAAATGTGCATCTATTTGTGTGTGTGTGTTTGCTGGTATGGTTTGTGCATTGAATCAATGTGAGCTGTGTGTGTCTGTGTGTCTCTGTGTCCTGGTATATGCTATGCATTGAGTGAAAGTGTTGCGTGTGTGTGTGTCCTTCTGTGTGTTTGCTGTCATTGGCTGTGCATTGAATCACAATGAGAGGTGTCTGCGTTTGTGTGTGTGCTGATATGGGCTGTGTATTGAGGCACATTGAGCCATGTTTGGTGTGTGTGTGCTGTTATAGGCTGTGCTCTGAGTCACAGTGAGCTGTATCTGTGTGTGTGTGCTGTAATACACTGTGCATTGTGTCACAGTGAACATGCGTGTGTTTGTGTGAGTGTGTGTTGTTGTGGTGGTATAGGCTGTCCATTGAGTCACACTGATCAGTCAAAGACAGGCTTGTTTGCTGGTGTAGGCTGAGCATTGACTCACTGTGAGGTGTGTGTGTGTGAGGTGTTTGTGTGTGAGTGTGGTAGTGTAGGCTATGCACTGAGTCACAGTGAGAAATGTGTATATGTGTTTGTGTGTGTGTGCTAGTATAGGTTGTACATTGAGTCCCATTGAGAAGTGTATGTATGTGCTGGTATAGGTTGTGCATTGATTCAGTGAGCCGTGTGTATGTTGGTGTGTGTACTTGTATGGGCTCTGTATTGAATCACAGTAAGCTGTGTGTGTACTGTTATAGTCAGTGCATTGAGTCACAGTGTGCCATGGCTATGTGTGTGTGTTTGTGCTGGTTTATGCTGTGAACTAAGTCACAATAAGGTGTGTGTGTGTCTGTGTGTTATGTATACGCTGATCATTGAGTCACTGTGAGGTATGTGTTTGTGCTGGTATAGGCTGTGCATTGAGTCAATGCAAGCTGTGTATGTCTGATGTGTGTGTTGCTACAGGCTGTACATTCAATCACAGTGAGCCATGTATGTGTGTGTTTGTGCATGTGTGCTGGTAGAGGCTGTGGTTTGATTAAATTGAGCCGTGTGTGTGTGTGTGCTGGTATTGGCTGTGAATTCAGTAATAGTGAGCCGTGTCTGTGTGTGTCCTGCCATCAGCTCTGCATTCAATCACAGTGACCCATTTATTTGTGTGTGTCTGTGTATGCTGGTGTAGGCTGTGCACTGAGCCAAAGTAATGTGTGTGTGTGTGTGTGTGTGTGTGCTGGGCTAGGCTGTGCATTGAGTCACAGTGAGATATGTGTGTGTGTGCTGCTATAGGTTGTGCATTGAGTCAGAGAGAGGGGCGTGTGTGTCTCTGTGTGTGCTGGTATAGGCTATGTATTGATCCACAGAGAGTCCTGTGTGTGTGTATGTGCGTGTGTGGGTGCTGATATGGGCTGTGCATTGAGTCACATTGATCCTTGGGTGTGGGGGTGTGTTTGCTGGTATAGGCTGAGCATTGACTCAGAGTGAGGTGTTTGTGTGTGTGTGCTAGTATATGCTGTGCATTGAATCACAGAGAGCCATGTGAATATGTGTATGTGTGTGTGTGTTGCTATAGGCTGAGCATTGAGTCCCATTGAGCAGTGTATGTGTCTGTGTGTGCTGGTATAGGTTGTGCATTGAGTCACAGTGAGCTGTGTGTACGTTTGTGTGTGTAATGGTAAAGGCTGCACATTTAGTCACAGTGAGCCATGGGTGTGTCTGTGTGTGCTGGTATATGCTGAGCATTGACTCACAGTGAGGTGTGTGTCTGTGTGTGTGCCAGTGTAGGTTGTGCATTGAGTCACAGTGAGCAGTGTATGTGTTTATATGTGCTGGTATAGGTTGTACATTGAGTCACAGTGAGCTGTGTGAAGGTTTGTGTGTGTGCTGGTAAGGGCTGTCCATTGACTCAGAGTGAGCCATGTGTGTATCTGTGTAATATAAGCTGTGCACTAAATCACACTGAAGTGTTTGTGTGTGTTGTATAGCCTGAGCATTGACTCAAGGTGAGATGTGTGTGTTGGTATAGACTATGTATTGTGTCACAGGAAGTTGTATATGTGTGTGGGTGTGTGTTGGTATGTGCTGTGCCCTGAATAACAATAAGGTTTGTGTGTGTCTGTGTGCACTGTATATGCTGAGCACTGAGTCACTGAGGTGTTTGTGTGTGTGCTGTTATAGGCTGTGCATTGAGTCACTTTGAGCTGTGTTTGTCTGTGTGTGTGTGCTGCTATAGGCTGTGCATTCAAACACAGTGAGCCATATGTGTGTGTGTGTGTGTTTGTGCTGGTATAGGCTGTGCTTTGATCACAGTAAGCCGTGTTTGTGTGTGTGTGCTGGTATATGCTTTGCATTGAGTCCAAGGGAGCCGAATATGTTTTTTTGTGTGTATGTGTGTCTGTAGGCTGATATAGGCTGTGCATTGAATCACAATGTGCCATTCATGTGTGTTTGTATGTGTGTGCTCTAATACACCATGCATTGAGTCACAGTTTTTCTGGGTATATGTGTGCTTGTGTTGGTATAGGCTGTACATTGAGTCGCAGTGAGCCGCCTGTGTGTGTGTTTCCTGTATCAGCTGTGCATTGAGTCACAGTGAGCCATGTGTATGCATGTGTGTGTGTGTGCTGTAATAGGCAGTGAATTGAGTCACAGTGAGCCATGTTTGTGTGTGTGTTTGAGCTGCGTGTGTCTGTGTTAGTATAGGATGTGCATTGAGTCACAGTGAGCTGTGCAACTCTGTTTTGTTGTGTGTGTGTTTTGGTGTGCTGGTATAGGCTGTGCATTTAGTTACATTGATCCGTGTGTGTGAGGGTGTGTTTGCTGATATAGGCTGAGCATTGATTCAGAGTGATGTGTTTGTGTATGAGTGTGCCAGTATACACTGTCCATTGAGTCACAGAGAGCTATGTGAATAGGAGTGTGTGTGTGTGTGCTGCTATAGGCTGTACATTGAGTCAGAGGGAGCAGTGCAAGTGTGTTTTTTTGGTGTGTGTTTTGTTGTGCTGGTATAGGCTGTGCATTGAGTTACATTGATCCGTGTATGTGAGGGTGTGTTTGCTGTTATAGGCTGAGCATTGACTCAGAGTGAGGTGTTTTTGTGTGAGTCTGCCAGTATACACTGTGCATTGAGTCACAAAGAGTCATGTGAATACGAGTGTGTGTGTGTGTGTGTGTGTGTGTGTGTGCTGGTGTAATTTGTGCACTGAGTTACAGTGAGTTATGTGTATGTTTTTTGTGTACTGGTAAAGGCTGTGCACTGAGTCACACTGAGTCAGGTTTGTATGTGAGTGTGCTGTTATAGGCAGGACATTGAATTACAGTGAGCTGTGGACATGCTGTATGTGCTGGTATATGCTGAGCTTTGAATCACAATGAGGTGTGTGTCTGCGAGTGTCTTGGTATAGGTTGTGCATTGAGTCACAGTGAGTGACGTATGTGTGTCTGTGCTTGTGTAGGTTTTGCATTGAGTCACAATGAGCTATATGTATGATTGTGTGTGTGCTGGTAAGGGCTGGGCATTGAGTCAGAGTGAGCAGTGTGAATTGTGTGCTTGTATAAGCTGTGCACTAAATCACACTGAAAGGTGTGTGTGTGTGTGTGTGTGTGCTGTATAGTCTGAGCATTGACTTACAGTGTGGTGTGTGTGTGGTTGCGTGTGTTGGCATAGACTGTGCATTAGGTCACAGGAAGCCATGTATGAGTGTGCGTGCTGGTATATGCTGTGCACTGAGTAACAATGAACTGTGTGTGTGTGTGCTGTATATGCTGAGCACTGAGTCACTGTGAGGTGTGCGTTTGTGCTGGTATAGGCTGTGCATTACAACACAGTAAGCCGTTTGTGTAACTGAGTGCCGGTAAAGGGTGCGAGTTGAGGCACAGTGAGTCGTATGTGTTTGTCTAGGAATAGGCTGCACATTGAGTCTCAGCGAGCTCTCCTTTTGTGTGTGTTGCCTGAATAGGCTGTGAATTGAATCACAGTAAGTCATATGTATGCATTTGTTTCTGTCTGTGTATGTGTAATAGAGAGTGCACTGAGTGATAGTGAGCCATGGGTGTGTGAGTGGTGGAATAGGCTGTGCATTGAGTCACAGTGAGCTCTGTGCATGTGTGTGTGCTGGTAATGACTTGCATAGAGTCACAGTTAGCCGTGTGTGTGTGTGTGCTGGTATATGCTGCGCACTGAGCCACACTGAATGGTGTGTGTGTGTGTGTGCTGTATAATTTGAGCATGGACTCACAGAGAGGGCTGTGTGTTTGTTTGTGTGTGTGTGTATGCTGGTATAGGCAATGCACTAAGTGACAGTAGGCCATGCCTGCGTGTGTGTTTGTGTGTGTGTGCTGTTATAGGCTGTGCATTGGGTCACACTGAGCTGTGTATGTGTGTTTGTATGTTGGTGTAGGCTGTGCATTGAGTCACAGTGAGGTGTTAGTGTGTTTGTGTGTGTGTGTTGTAGTATAGGCTGTGCTTTGAGTCACTATGAGCCGTGTGTATGGTTGTCTGTGTACTGCTATAGGCTGTGCATTAGGTCTCATTCAAACGTGTGTGTGTGTGTGGTATTGGCTGTGCATTCAGAGTGTGCCATTTATGTGTGTGTGTTTGTTGGTGTAGGCTGTGCATTCTTTCAAAGTGAGCTTGTTTGTGGAGGTGTGTGTGTGCACTTATAAAATGTGCATTGAGCCATAGTTAGCCATCTGTGTGTACTGTTATAGATTGTGCATTGACACACACTGAGCCATGTATGTGTGCTGTGTGCTGGAATAGGCTGTGCATTCATTCAAAGTGAGCCGTGTGTGTGTGTGCTGGTACAGGCTGAGCATACACTCACAGTGAGTCATGGGAGCATATCTGTGTGTGTGAAGGTATGGGCTGTGCATTGAGTCACAGTGAAGTCCATGTGTGTCTGTTGGTATGGGTTGGGCAATTTTTTAAAGTGAAGTGTGTCTGTGTGTGTGTGTGTGTGCTGTTATAGGTTGTGCATTGAGATACAGTGAGCCATGCATGTGTGTGTGACTGTGTGTGTGCTCTTATAGGCTCTGCATTGTCACAGTGAGCATTTTTGTGTGTAGGTGTTTGTGTCGTGTGTTCTCATATAAGCTGTGCATTGAATCACAGTAAGCCGTGTGTGTGTCTGTGTGCTGGTAGTGGGTGTGAGTTGAGGCACAGTGAGCCGTGTGTGTGTGTGTTGGTATAGGCGGCACATTGCCTCTCAGTGAGCCGCCCATGTGTGTGCATTGTCATACAGGCTGTGTATTGTGTCACAGTGAGTGTAGGTGTGCATTTGTGTGTTTGTGTGTGTGTGCTGGCATAGGCTGTGAATTGAGGACCAGTGAGCCATGCATGTGTGTGTGTGCTGACATGGTTTGGGCACTGAATCACACTGAGCCATGTTTGTGTGTGTGTGCTGTGTAGGTTGGGCATTGATCACAGTGAGCCACATATAAGTCTGTGTGTGTGTTTGTGTGTGCTGGAATGGGCTGTACATTGAGTCACATTAATCTGTGTGTGTGTGCTGGTATAGTCTGTACCTTGAGTCATAGAGAGCCGTGCATGTTTGTGCGTGTCTGTTTGCTGGTATGGTTTGTGCATTGAATAAAGGTGAGCCGTGTGTGTGTGTGCGTGTGTGTGTGTGTCTGTGTCCTGGTATATGCTGTGAATTGAGTCAAGCTGATCCATGTGTGTGTGTGTGTTGGTGTGTGTTTGCTGTTATGGGCTGTATATTAAGTCACAGTGAGAGGTGTCCACGTTTGTGCGAGTGTTGGTATGGGCTGTGCATTGAGGCACACTGAGCCAGGTTTGGTGTTGTGTGCTGTTATAGGTTGTGCTGTGAGTCACAATGAGCTGTATCTATGTGTGTGTGTGCGTGTGTGTGCTGGGATACACTGTGCATTGATTCACAGTGAAGATGCGTGTGTGTGTGTGTGTGTGTGTTGGTGCAGTTGTATAGGCTGTTCATTGAGTCACATTGATCCATCGCTGTAGGGGTCGTTTGCTGTTGTAGGCTGAGCATTGACTCATGGTGAGGTGTTTGTGTGTGAGTGTGGTAGTATAGACTGTGTACTGAGACACAGTGAGCCATGTGTGTGTTTGTGTGTGTACTAGTATGGGCTGTGCATTGAGTCATAGTGAACCATGTGCATATTTGTGTGCTGTTATAGGCAGTGTATTGAGTCACAATGAGCCATGTGTGTCTGTGTTTGTGTGTTCTGGTTTATGCTGTGCACTTATTCACAATCATGTGTGTGTGTGTCTGTATTTGCTCTATATGATGAGTATTGAGTCACTGTGAAGTGTGTGTTGTGCTGGTATAGGCTGTCCATTGTGTCACTGTGTGCTGTTTGTGTCTGTGTGTGTGTGTTGTTATAGGTTGTGCATTCAATCACAGTGAGCTGTGTGTGTGTGTGTGTGCTGATATAGGTTGTGCTTGGATCAGAGTGAGCCATGTTTGTATGTCTGTGTGTGCTGGTATAAGCTATACATTCAGTAACAGTGAGCTGTTCTTGTGATTCTGTGTCTTGCCATAGGCTGTGCATTCAATCACAATGAGCCATATGTGTGTGTGTGTGTGTGTGTATGCTGATATAGGCTGTGAACTGAGTCAAAGTGAGCTGTGTGTATGTGTGTGCTGGTGTAGGCTGTGCATTGAGTCACAGAGAGATGTGTGTGTCTGTGTGTGTGAAGGTATAGGCTGTGCATTGATTCACAAAGAGCCGTGTGTGTGTGTTTGTGTGTGTTCTGGTATGTGCTGTGCATTGGCTCACATTGAGTCATGTTTGTGGGGGGGGTGCTGTTATATGCTGGGCATTGAGTCACAGTGAGCTGTGTGTGTGCGTGCTAATATAGGCAGTGCATTGAGTCACAGTGAGTGGTGCAAATGTGGTTTTTTGTGTGTGTTTTGGTGTGCTGGTATAGGCTGTGCATTGAGTTACAATGATGCGTGGGTGTGAGGGTGTGTTTGCTTGTATAGGCTGAACATTGAGTCAGAGTGAGGTGTTTGTGTGTGAGTGTGCTAGTATACACTGTCCATTGAATCACAGAGAGCCATGTGAATATGTGTGTGTCTGTGTGTGTGTGCTGATATAGACTGTGAATCGATTCCCATTGAGCTGAGAATGTGTGTGCTGGTGTAGGTTGTGCATTGAGTTACAGTGAGCCATGTGTATGTGTGTGTACTGGTAAAGGCTGTGCATTGAGTCAGTGAGCCATGTCTGTATGTGAGTGTGCTGTTATAGGCAGGACATTGAATGACAGTAAGCCGTGAGTGTGTATGTGTGTGCTTATTTATGCTGAGCAATGACTCACAGTGAGGTGTTAGTCTGTGAGTGTGCTTGTATAGATTGTGCACTGAGTCACAGTGAATGGTGTATGTGTGTGAGTGCTGATATATGTTGTTCATGGAGTCACAGTGAGTTTTGTGTATGTCTGTGTGTGTTGGTAAGCGTTGTGCATTGAGTCAGAGTGAGCAGTATGAGTGTGTGTGCTGGAATAAGCTGTGAACTAAATCACACTGGGGGTTGTGTGTGTGCTGTATACGCTGAATATTGAATCACTCTGAGGTGTGTGTTTACAGTGGTATAGGCTGTGCATTGAGGCACTGTGAGCCATTGTGTGTGTGTGTGTTTGTCTTTCAATAGGCTCTGCTTTCAATCACAGTGAGCCATTTATGTGTGTGTGTGTGTGTGTGTGTGTGTGTGCTGATATAGGCTGTGCATTGATCACAGTGAGCCATTGTTTTGTGTGTGCATGCTGGTATACACTGTGCATTGAGTCCCAGTGAACCGAGTGTGATTTTGTGCTTGTGTGTGTTTCTGTATGCTGATATAGGCTGTTCATTGGGTCACACTGAGCCATGCATGTGTGTATGTGCTCTTATAGTCTGTGCTTTGTTACTGTGAGCATACTTGTGTGTATGTGTGTGTTGTGTTCTGGTATAGGCTGTGCATTCAATCACAGTAAGCCATGTGTGTGTCTGTGTGCTGGTAGTGGGTGTAAGTTGAGGCACAGTGAGTCGTGTGTGTTGGTATAGTTTGCACAATGAGTCTCAGTGTGCCATTCATGTGTGTGTGTTGCTGGTATAAGCTGTTAATGAGTCACAGTGAGCATGTTGTGTGTATGTATGTATGTTGTGTGTTCTGGTATAGGTTGTGCATTGAGTAACAGTGAGCTGTGTGTCTGTGTGTGTGTGTTGCTATAGGCTGTGCATTCAATAACAGTGAGCCATATGTGTGTTTGTGTGTGTGTGTGTGTGTTGGTATAGGCTGTGCATTGTGTCCAAAGAAGCTGAATATATTTGTGTGTGTGTGTTTATGTGTGTGTCTGTATAGGCTGTGCATTGCATAACGCTGAACCATGCATGTGTGTGTGTGTGTGTGTGTGTGTACTCTTATAGGCTGTGCCTTGAGTCACAGTGAGCCGTGTCTGTATGTGAGTGCGCTGTTATAGGCAGGGCATTGAATCACAGTGAGCCATGTCTGTGTGTGTTGGTATATGCTGAGCATTGACTCGCCATGTTGTCTGTGTCAGTGCTGGTATAGGTTGTGCATTGAGTCACAGTGAGCCATGTATATGTCTCTCTGTGTGTTTGTGTGTGCTGGAATTGGCTGTGCATTGAATCACATTAATCTGTGTGTGTTTGTGTTCTTATAGGCTGTGCTTTGTCACAGTGAGCGTTTTTGTGTGTATGCGTGTGTGTAATGTTTTCTGGTACAGGCTGTGCATTGAATCATACTAAGCCATGTATGTGTCTGTGTGCTGGTAGTGGGTGTAACTTGAGGCACAGCGAGTTGTGTGTGTGTTGTTATTGTTTGCACAATGAGTCTCAGTGAACCATCCATGTGTGTGTGTTTCTGGTATAGACTGTGTATTGAGTCACAGTTAGCGTTTGTATGCGTGTGTGTTTGTGTGTGCTGAAATAGGCTGTGCATTGAGTAACTGTGAGCTGTGTGTGTTTGTGTGTGTGTGTTGCTATAGGCTGTGCATTCAATAGCAGTGAGCCATATGTGTGTGTGTCTGTGTGTGTGTGTTGGCATAGGCTGTGCATTGAGTCCTAGGAAGATGAATATGTTTTTGTGTGTGTACATGTGCATCTGTATGCTTGTATAGGCTGTGCATTTCATAATGGTGAGTCATGCATGTGTGTGTGTGTGTTCTTATAGTCTGTGCATTGAGTCACAGTGACCCGTGTCAGTATGTGAGTGCTGTTATAGCAGGGCATTGAATCACAGTGAGACATGTCTGTGTGTGATGGCATATGCTGAGTATTGACTCACAGTGTTATGTGTGTGTGAGTTCTAGTATAGGTTGTGCATTGAGTCACAGTGAGCCATGTAAAAGTCTTTGTGTGTGCTGGAATGGGCTGTGAATTGAATCACATTAATCCGTGTGTGTGTGTGCTGGTATAGGCTGTGCCTTGAGTCCTGAAGAGCTGTGCATCTGTATGTCTGTTTGTTGGCAAAGTTTGTGCATTGAATCAAGGTAGGTGTGTGTGTGTATGTGTGTGTCTGTGTCCTGATATATGCTGTGTATTGAATCAAACTGATCCATGTGTGGCGTGTGTTTGTGTGTGTTTGCTGTTATGGGCTGTGCATTGAGTCACTGTCAGAGGTGTCTGCATTTGTGTGTGTGCTGGTGTGGGCTGTGCATTGAGGCACATTGAGCTCTGATTGGTGTTTGTGTGCTGTTATAGGCTGTGCTCTGAGTCACAGTGAGCTGTATCTGTGTGTGCACGTGCTGGTGTACACTGTGCATTGAGTCACAGTGAAGGTGTGGGTGTGTTTGTGTGTGTGTTGGTGTGGTGGTATAAGCTGTTCATTGAGTCATATTGATCCGTTGCTGTAGGGGTCATTTGTTTTTATAGGCTGAACATTGACACATGGTGAGGTGTTTGTGTGTGAATGTGGTAATATAGGCTGTGCATTGAGGCACAGTGAGCAATGTGTGTGTTTGTGTGTGTACAAGTATGGACTGTGCATTGAGTCACAGTAAGCTGTGTGCATATTTGTGTGTGCTGTTATAGGCAGTGCACTGAGTCACAGTGAGCAATGGGTGTCTGTGTTTGTGTGTTCTGGTTTATGCTGTGCACTGAGTCACAGTGATGTGTGTGTTTGTGCTGGTATAGGCTGTTCATTGAGTAATTGTGAGCTGTGTGTGTCTGTGTGTGTGTGTTGCTATAGTCTGTGCATTCAATCACATTGAGCTATATACGTGTGTGTATGTGTGTTTGTGTGTGTGTGCTGATATAGGATATGCTTGGATCACAGTGAGCCGTGTTTCAGGTGTGTTTGCTGGTATAGGCTGTACTTTCAGGAACAGTGATCCATGTGTATGTTTCTGGGTCCTGCCATAGGCTGTGCATTCAATCACAATGAGCCATTTATATGTGTGTGTGTGGGTGTGTATGCTGTTATAGGCTGTGAACTGAGTCTAAGTGCACTGTGTGTATGTGTTTGCTGGTGTCAGCTGTGCTTTGAGTCACAGTGAGATATGTTTCTGTGTGTGTGTGTGCTGCTATAGGTTGTGCATTGAATCAGAGAGAGGTGTATGTGTGTCTGTGTGTGTGCCAGTATAGGCTGTGCACTGATTCACAGAGAGCTGTGTGTGCGTGTGTGTGTGTGTGTGCTGCTATGGGCTGTGCATTGAGTCACATTGAACTGTGTTTGTGAGTGTGGGTGCTGTTACAGTCTGGGCATTGAGTCACAGTAGATGTGTGTGTGTGTGCTAGTATAGGCTGTGCATTGAGTCATAGTGAGCTGTGCATGTGTGGGTTATTTGTGTGTGTGTGTGTGTGTTGGTGTTCCTGTATAGGCTGTGCATTGAGTTACATTGATGCATGTGTGTGAGGGTGTGTTTGCTGGTATTGGCTGAGCATAGACTCAGAGTGAGGTGTTTGTGTGTGCCAGTATATGCTGTGCACTGAGTCACAGAGAGCCATGTGAATACGAGTGGGGGGGGGTGTGTTTGTGTGCTGCTATGGGCTGTGCATTGAGTCCCACTGTATCATGTATGTGTGTGTGCTGCTGTAGGTTGTGCACTGAGTTACAGTGAGCCATGTGTATGTTTGTGTGTGTACTGGTGAAGGCTGTACATTGAGTCACAGTGAGTCATGTCTGTATGTGAGTGTGCTGTTATAGGCAGGGCATTGAATCACAGTGAGCCGTGGGCGTGTCTGTGTGTGCTGGTATACGCTGAGCATTGACTCACAGTGAGGTGTGTGTCTGTGAGTGTCCTGGTATAGGTTGCACATTGAGTCACAATGAGCTGTGTTTATGATTGTGTGTGTGCTGGTAAGCGCTGTGCTTTGAGTCAGAGTGAGCTCTGTGTGTGTGTGTGTGCTGGTAACAGCTGTGCATAGAGTCACAGTTAGCTGTGTGAGTGTGTGTGCACTGGTGTATGCTGCACACTGAGCCACACTGAATGATGTGTGTGTGTGTTTGTGCTGTATAACTTGAGCATGAACTCACAGAGAGGGCTGTGTGTGTTTGTGTGTGTGTATGCTGGTATAGGTGATGCATTAAGTGACAGTAGGCCATGCCTGCGTGTGTGTGTGTGCTGTTATAGGCTGTGCATGGGGTCACAGTGAGCTGTGAATGTGTGTTTGTGTGCTGGTATAGGCTGTGCATTGCATCACAGTGAGGTGTTAGCATGTTTGTGTGTGTTGTAGTATAGGCTATGCTTTGAGTCACTGTAAGCCATATGTGTGGTTGTGTGCTGCTATGGGCTGTGCATGATGTCTCTTTCAAGCGTGTGTGTGTGTGGTACTGGCTGTGCATTAAGTCAGAGTGTGCCATTTATGTGTGTGTGTTTGTTGGTATAGGCTGTGAATTCTTTCAAAGTGAGCTTGTTTTTGGGTGTGTGTGTGCACTTATAGAATGTCCATTGAGCCATAGTTAGCAATCTGTGTGTAGGTGTGCTGTTATAAATTGTGCATTGACTCACACTGAGCCATGTATATGTGTGTGTGGGCTGGAATAGGCTGTGCATTCATTCAAAGTGAGCCGTGTGTGTGTGTGCTGGTACTGACTGAGCATACACTCACAGTGATCCATGGGAGCATGTCTGTGTGTGTGAAGGTATGGGCTGTGCATTGAGTCACAGTGAAGTCCATATGTGTCTGTGTGTGCTGGTATGGATTGGACAATTTGTTAAAGTGAGGTGTGTCTGTGTGCTGTTATAAACTGTGCATTGAATCACAGTAAGCCGTGTGTGTGTCTGTGTGCTGGTAGTGGGTGTGAGTTGAGGCACAGTGAGCCGTGTGTGTGTGTGTTGATATAGGTGGCACATTGCCTCTCAGTGAGCTGTCCGTGTGTGTGAATTGCCTGTACAGGCTGTGTATTGTGTCACAGTGAGTGTGAGTATGCATTTGTGTATGTTTCTGTGTGCAGGAATAGGCTGTGAATTGAGGACCAGTGAGCCATGCATGTGTGTTTGTTCTGGCATGGTTTGGGCACTGAATCACATTGAGCTGTGTTTGTGTGTGTGTGCTGTATAGGTTGGGTATTGATCACAGTGAGCCACGTATAAGTCTCTGTGTGTGTTTGTGTGTGCTGGAATGGGCTGTACATTGAGTCACATTATTCTATGTGTGTGTGTGCTGTTATAGGCTGTACCTTGAGTCATAAAGAGCCATGCATCTCTCTGTGTGTGTGTCTGTTTGCTGGTATGGTTTGTGCATTGAATCAAGGTGAGCCGTGTGTGTGTGTATGTGTGTGTCTGTGTCCTGGTATATGCTGTGCATTGAGTCAAACAGATCCACGTGTGTTGCTGTGTGTTTGCTGTTATGGGCTGTATATTGAGAGGTGTCCACTTTTGTGTGAGTGTTGGTATGGGCTGTGCGTTGAGGCACATTGAGGTGTGTTTGGTGTTTGTGTGCTGTTATACGCTGTGCTGTGAGTCACAGTGAGCTGTATGTGTGTGTGTGTGTGCTGGCATACACTGTGCATTGATTCACAGTGAAGAAGATGTGTGTGTGTGTGTGTGTGTTGGTGTGGTGGTATAGGCTGTTCATTGAGTCACATTGATCCGTCGCTGTAGGGGTGGTTTGCTGTTGTAGGCTGAGCATTGACTCATGATGAGGTGTTTGGGTATGGGTGTGGTAGTATAGGCTGTGTATTGAGTCACAGTAAGCCATGTGTGTGTTTGTGTGTGTACTAGTATGGGCTGTGCATTGAGTCACAGTGAGCCGTGTGCATATTTATGTGTGCTCTTATAGGTAGTGCATTGAGTCAGAGTGAGCCATGGGTGCCTGGGTTTGTGTGTTCTGGTTTATGCTGTGCACTGAGTCACAATGATGTGTGTGTGTGTCTGTATTTGCTGTATATGCTGAGCATTGAGTCACTGTGAAGTGTGTGTTGTGCTGGTATAGGCTGTGCATTGAATCACTGTAAGCTGTTTGTGTCTGTGTGTGTGTGTTGCTATAGGCTGTGCATTCAATCACAGTGAGCCATATGTGTGTGTGTGTGTGTGTGTGTGCTTATATAGGCTGTGCTTGGATCAGAGTGAGCCATGCTTGTATATCTGTGTGTGCTGGTATAGGCTATACATTCAGTAACAGTGAGCTGTTCTTGTGATTCTGTGTCTTGCCATAGGCTGTGCATTCAATCACAATGAGCCATATGTGTGTGTGTGTGTGTGTGTATGCTGATATAGGCTGTGAACTGAGTCAAAGTGAGCTGTGTGTATGTGTGTGCTGGTGTAGGCTGTGCATTGAGTCACAGAGAGCTGTGTGTGTGCCTGTGTGTGTGACATTATAGGTTGTGCACTGATTCACAGAGAGCCATGTGTGCGTGTTTGTGTTCTGGTATGTGCTGTGCATGGAGTCACATCAAGCCGTGTTTGTGTGTGTAGGTGATGTTATATGCTGGTCATTGAGTCACAGTGAGCTGTGTGTCTGTGTGCTAGTATAGGCTGTGCAATGAGCCACAGTGAGTGGTGCAAGTGTGTTTTTTTGTGTGTGTTTTGGTGTGCTGGTATAGGCTGTACATTGAGTTACAGTGATCTGTGGGTGTGAGAGTGTGTTTGCTTGTATAGGCTGAACATTGACTCAGAGTGAGGTGTTTGTGTGTGTGTGCTAGTATACACTGTACATTGAATCACAGAGAGCCATCTGAATATGTGTGTGTGTGTGTGTGCTGCTATAGGCTGTGAATCGATTCCCATTGAGCCGTGAATGTGTGTGCTGGTGTAGGTTGTGCATTGAGTTACAGTGAGCCATGTATATGTGTGTGTACTGGTAAAGGTTGTGCATTGACTCACAGTGAACCATGTCTGTATGTGAGTGTGTTGTTATAGGCAGGGCATTGATTCACAGTGAGCCGTGGGTATGTATGTGTGTGCTTATTTATGCTGAGCAATGACTCACAGTGAGGTGTTATTCTGTGAGTGTGTCTGTATAGACTGCACATTGAGTCACAGTGAATGGTGTATGTGTGTGAGTGCTGGTATAGGTTGTTCATTGAGTCACAGTGAGTTATGTGTATGTTTGTGTGTGTGCTGGTAAGCATTGTGCATTGTCAGAGTGAGCAGTGTGAGTGTGTGTGATGGTATAAGCTGTGCACTAAATCACACTGAGGGTTGTGTGTGTACTGTATAGCCTGAACATTGACTCACAGTGAGGTTGTGTGTGTACGTGTGTGTTGGTATAGATTGTGCATTGAGTCACAGGAAGCCATGTATGTTTGTGCATGTGCTGTTATATGCTGTGCACTGAGTAACAATGAGGTGTGTATGTGTCTGTGTGTGCTGTATATGCTGAACATTGAATCACTCTGAGGTGTGTGTTTGCACTGGTATAGGCTGTGCATTGAGGTGCTGTGAGCCGTTGTGTGTGTGTGCGTTTGTCTTTCAATAGGCTCTGCTTTTAATCACAGTGAGCCATTTATATGTGTGTGTGTGTATGTGTGTGTGCTGGTATACACTGTGCATTTAGTCCCAGTGAACTGAGTGTGATTTTGTGCTTGTGTGTGTGTGTCTGTATGCTGATATAGGCTGTTCATTGGGTCACACTGAGCCATGCATGTCTATGTGTGCTCTTATAGTCTGTGCTTTGTCACAGTGAGCATACTTGTGTGTATGTGTTGTGTGTTCTGGTATAGGCTGTGCATTCAATCACAGTAAGCCATGTGTGTTTCTGTGTGCTGGTAGTGGGTGTAGGTTGAGGCACAACGAGTCGTGTGTGTTGGTATAGTCTGCACAATGAGTCTCAGTGTGCCATCCGTGTGTGTGTGTTGCTGGTATAAGCTGTTAATGAGTCATGGTGAGCGTGTTGTGTGTATGTATGTATGTTGTGTGTTCTGGCATAGGCTGTGCATTGAGTAACTGTGAGCTGTGTGTGTCTGTGTGTGTGTGCTGCTATAGGCTGTGCATTCAATAACAGTGAGCCATATTGTGTGTTTGTGTGTGTTGGTATAGGCTGTGCATTGAGTCCAAGGAAGCTGAATATAGTTTTGTGTGTGTACGTGTGTGTCTGTATGCAGGTATAGGCTGTGCATTGCATAACACCGAACCATGCATGTGTGTGTGTGTGTGTGTGTTTGCATGCTCTTATAGGCTGTGCCTTGAGTCACAGTGAGCCGTGTCTGTATGTGAGTGCGCTGTTATAGGCAGGGCATTGAATCACAGTGAGCCATGTCTGTGTGTGCTGGTATATGCTGAGCATTGACTCCCCGTGTTGTCTGTGTCAGTGTGAGTGCTGGTATAGGTTGTGCATTGAGTTACAGTGAGCCATGTATATGTCTCTGTGTGTGTTTGTGTGTGCTGGAATTGGCTGTGCATTGAGTCACATTAATCCGTGTGGGTGTGTTCTGGTATAGGCTGTGCCTGGAGTCATAAAGAGCCATGCATCTGTTTGTGTGTGTTTGTTTGCTGGTGTTTGTGCATTGAATCAAGGTGATCTACATGCGTGTCTGTGTCCTGGTATATGCTGTGCATTGAGTCAAGCTGATCCATGTGTGTGCATATGTTTGTCCGTGTTTGCTGTCATGGGCAGTGTATTGAGTCACAGCTAGAGGTGTCCACGTTTGTGTGTGTGCTGGTACGGGCTGTGCATTGAGATGTGTTTGGTGTTTGTGTGCTGTTATAGGCTGTGCTATGTGTCACAGCGAACTATAGCAGTTTGTGTGTGTGTGTGTGTTCATGTGTTGGTATAGCCTGATCATTGAGTCACATTGATCCATTGCTGTAAGGGTCGTTTGCTGTTGTAGGCAGAGCATTGACTCACAGTGAGGTGTTTGTGTGGGAATATGGTAGTACAGGCTGTGCATTGAGGCACAGTGAGCTGTGTGTTTGTGTGAGTGCTGGTATGGGCTGTGCATTGAGGCACATTGAGACGCGTTTGGTGTTTGTGTGCTGTTATAGGCTGTGCTATGAGTCACAGTCAGCTGTATCTGTATGTGTGTGTGTGTGTTGGTGTGGTGGTATAGGGTGTTCATTGAGTCACATTGATTCATCGCTGTAGGGGTGGTTTGCTGTTGTAGGCAGAGCACTGACTCACAGTGAGGTGTTTATGTGTGAATTTGGTAGTATGGGCTGTGCATTGAGTCACAGTGAGCCATGTGAGTATTTGTGTATGCTGTTATATGCAGGGCATTGAATCACAGTGAGCTGTGGGTATTTGTGTGAGTGTGTTCTGGTTTATGCTGTGCTCTGAGTCACAGTGATGTGTGTGTGTGTCTGTGTGTGCAGTGTGTGCTGAGCATTGAGTCACTGTGAAGTGTGTGTTTGTGCTGGTATAGGCTGTTCATTGAGTCACTGTGAGCTGTGTGTGTCTCTGTTGCTATAGGCTGTGCATTCAATCACATTGAGCCATATGTGTGTGTTTGTATTTGTGTGTATGTGTGTGTGCTGATATAGGCTGTGCTTGGATCACAGTGAGCCATGTTTTTGTGTCTGTGTGTGCTGGTATAGGCTGTGCATTCAGTAACAGTTAGCCCTGTGTGTGTTTCTGTGTCCTGCCATAGGCTGTGCATTCATTCACAACGTGTGAGTGTGTGTATGCTGGTATAGCCTGAGAACTGAGTCAAAGTGAGCTGTGTGCGTGTGTTTGCTGATGTAAGCTGTGCATTGAGTCACAGTGTGAAATGTGTCTGTTTGTGTGCTGCTATATGTTGTGCATTGAGTCACAGAGATGTGTGTGTGTGTCTGTGTGCCTGCCGGTATAGGCTGTGCATTGACTCACAGAGAGCAGTGTGTGCATGTGTGTGTGTGTGCTCGTATGGGCTGTGCATTGAGTCACATCAAGCTGTGTTTGTGTGTATGGGTGCTGTTATAGGGTGGGCATTGAGTCACATTGAACTGTGTGTGTGTGTGTTAGTATAGGCTGTGTGCTGGTATTGGCTGTGAATTCAGTAATAGTGAGCCATGTGTGTGTGTCCTGCCATCGGCTGTGCATTCAATCACAGTGACCCATTTATTTCTGTGTGTCTGTGTATGCTGGTGTAGGCTGTGCACTGAGTCAAAGTGACCTGTGTGTGTGTGTGTGTGTGCTGTTATAAGTTGTGCATTGAGTCACAGAGAGGAGCATGTGTGTCTCTGTGTGTGCTGGTATAGGCTGTGTATTGATTCACAGAGAGCCATGTGTGTGTGCTGGTATGGGCTATGTACTGAGTCACATTCAGCCATGTTTTTGTGTGCTGTTATAGGCTTGGCTTTGAGCCATAGTGAGCTCTGTGTGTGCGTGCTGGTGTAGGCTGTGCATAGAGTCACAGTGAGCAGTGTAGGTGTGTTTGTGTGTGTGTGTGTGTGTTGGTGCACTGGTATAGGCTGTGCATTGAGTCACATTGATCTGTGGGTGTGGTGGTGTGTTTGCTGGTATAGGCTGAGTATTGACTCAGAGTGAGGTGTTTGTGTGTTAGTGTGCTAGTATACGCTGTGCATTGAGTCACAGAGAGACATGTGAATATGTGTGTGTGTGTTGCTATAGGTCGACATTGAGTCCCCTTGAGCTGTGCATATTTCTGTGTGTGCTGGTAAACTTTGTGCATTGAGTTACAGTGAGCTGTGTGTATCTTTGTGTGTGTAATGGTAAAGGCTTCCCATTGAGTCACAGTGAGCCATGACTGTATGTGTGTGTGCTGTTATAGGCAGGGCATTGAGTCACAGTGAGCCGTGGGTGTGTCTGTGTGTGCTGATATATGCTGAGCATTGACTCACAGTGAGGTGTGTGTCTGTGAGTGTGGTGGATAGGTTGTGCATTGAGTCACAGTGAGCACTGTATCTGTGTAGGTGTGCTGGTATAGGTTGTACATTGACTCAGAGTGAGCAATGTGAGTGTGTGTGTAGTATAAGCTGTGCACTAAATCACACTGAGGTTTGTGTGTGTGTGCTGTATAGCCTGAGCATTGACTCAAGGTGAGATGTGTGTGTGTATGTGTGAGTTGGTATAGACTATGCATTGTGTCACAGGAAGCTGTATATGTGTGTGGGTGTGTGCTGGTATGTGCTGTGCACTGAGTAACAATAAGGTTTGTGTGTGCTTGTGTGCACTGTATATGCTGAGCACTGAGTCACTGTGTAGTGTGTGTTCGTGCTGGTATAGGCTGTGCATTGAGTCACTTTGAGCTGTGTTTGTCTGTGTGTGTGTGCTGCTATAGGCTGTGCATTCAAACACAGTGAGCCATATATGTGTGTGTGTGTTTGTGCTGGTATAGGCTGTGCTTTGATCACAGAGAGCCTTCTTTGTGCGTGTGTGTGTGTGTGCTGGTATATGCTCTGCATTGTGTCCAAGGGAGCCGAATATGTTTGTGTGTGTGTGTGTGTGTGTCTGTAGGCTGGTATATGCTGTCCTTGAGTCATAGTGAGCCATGCATGTGTGTGCTCTAATAGGCCATGTGTTGAGTCACAGTGAGAGTTTTTCTGTGTGTGTGTGTGTGTGTGTTCTGGTATAGGCTGTGCATTGAAATACAGTGAAACGTTTGTCTGAGTACTGGTAGAGGGTGCGAGTTGAGGCACCGTGAGCCATATGTGTTTTTGCTGGTATAGGCTGCACATTGAGTCACAGTGAGGCGCCTGTGTGTGTGTGTTTCCTGTATCAGCTGTGCATTGAGTCACAGTGAGCCATGTGTATGTGTGTGTGTGTGTGCTGTGCAATGAGTCACAGTGAGATCTGTGTGTGTGTGTCTGTGTGTGTGTGTCTGTGTGTGCTGGTATACGCTGTTCATAGAGTTCCAGTGAGCTGTGTGGGTTATGTGCTGGTATAGGCAGTGCACGGAACCACACTAGTGGTGTGTGAGTGTGTGCTGTATAGCTTGAGCATTGACTCAATGTGAGGGGGGTGTGTGTGTGTGTGTGTGTGTGCATGTATAGTCAGTGCAATAAGTCACAGTAAGCCATGCCTGTGTGTGTGTGTTGTTATAGGCTGTACATGGGTCACAGTGAGCCGTATATGTGTGTGTGTGTGTGCTGTTTTCGGCTGTGATTTGAGTCACAGGGAGCCAAGTGTGTGTGTGTGTGTGTGTGTGTTGTGATATACTCTACACAAAAACACATTGAGGGGTGTGTGTGTGTGTGTGTGTGCTGTATAGGCTGAGCATTGAGTCACTGTGAGGTGTGTGTTTGGGCTGCTATAGCCTGCACAGTGAGTCACAGTGAGCCACGTGTGTTTCTGTGTGTGTGTGTGCTGGTATAGTCTGTGCAATGAGACACAGTGAGACGTGTATATGTGTTAGTGTGTGTGTCCTTTTATAGGCTGTGCATTGAGTCACAGTGAGCCGTGTGTGTGTGTGTGTGTGTGCAGTATAGGTTGTGTACTGAGTTACATTGAGGTCTCTGTGTGTGTGCTCTATAGGTTGAGCATTGAGTCACAGCGAGATATGTGTTTGTGCTGCTATACATGATCATTGAGTCACAATGAGCCATGTGTGTGTGTGTGCTGGTACACACTGTGTGTTAAGTCACAGTGAGAGTTTTGTGAGTGCTGGTATAGGTTGTGTAATGAGTCACACTAAGCCATGTGTGTGTGTGTGTGTGTGTGTGTATGCTGGTATAGGCTGTGAATCGAGTCAAAGTGAGCTGTGTGTATGTGTTTGCTGGTGTAGGCTGTGCATTGAGTCACAGTGAGATATGTGTCTGTGTGTGTGTGTGCTGCTATAGGTTGTGCATTGAGTCACAGAGAGGTGTGTGTGTGTCTGTGTGTGTGCTGGTATAAGCTGTGCATTGATATTGATTCACAGAGAGCTATGTGTGCGTGTATGTGTGCACACTGGTATGGGCTATGCATTGAGTCACAACACGCCATGTTTGTTTGTGTGGGTGCTGTTATAGGCTGGGTATTGTGTCACAGTGAGCTGTGTGTGTCTGTGTTAGTATAGGATGTGCATTGAGTCACAGTGAGCTGTGCAACTCTGTTTTGTTGTGTGTGTGTTTTGGTGTGCTGGTATAGGCTGTGCATTTAGTTACATTGATCCGTGTGTGTGAGGGTGTGTTTGCTGATATAGGGTGAGCATTGATTCAGAGTGAGATGTTTGTGTGTGAGTGTGCCAGTATACACTGTCCATTGAGTCACAGAGAGCCATGTGAATATGAGTGTGTGTGTGTGTTGCTATAGGTTGTACATTGAGTCAGAGTGAGCAGTGCAACTGTGTTTTTTTGTGTGTGTTTTGTTGTGCTGGTATAGGCTGTGTATTGAGTTACATTGATCTGTGTGTGTGAGTGTTTGTTTTCTGGCATAGGCTCAGCATTGACTCAGAGTGAGGAGTTTGTGAGTGTGCCAGTATACGCTGTGCAATGAGTCATGGGGAGCTATGTGAATATGTGTGTGTGTGTGTTTCTATAGGCTGTGTCTTGAGTCCCATTGAGTTGTGTATATTGTGCACTGAGTTACAATGAGCCATGTGTATGTTTGTACTGGTAAAGGCTGTGCATTGAGTCACAGTAAGTCGTGTCTGTATGTGAGTTTGCTGTTATAGGCAAGGCATTTAATCACAGTGAGCTGTGGGTGTGTATGTGTGTGCTGGTATATGCTGAGCATTGACTCACAGTGAGGTGTGTGTCTGTGCATGTGCTGGTATAGGTTGCCCAATGAATCACAGTGAGTGGTGTATGTGTGTGTGTGCTTGTATAGGTTTTGCTTTGAGTCACAGTGAGATGTGTGTATGTTTGTGTGTGTGCTGGTAAGGACTGTGCATTGAGTCAGAGTGAGCAGTGTGTGTGCTGTTATAAGCTGTGCACTAAACCACACTGAGGGCTGTGTGTGTGTGTGTTTTATAGCCTAAGCATTGACTCAGAGTGAGCTGTGTGTGTTTATGTGTGTGTTGGTATAGACTGTATTTTGAGTCACAGGAAGCCATGTATGTATGTGTGTGCTGGTATATGCTGTGCACTGAGTAACAATGAGGTGTGTGTGTGTCTGTGTGTGCTGTATACTCTGAGCATTGAATCACTCTGAGGTGTATGTTTGCAGTGGTATAGGCTGTGCATTGAGGCACCGTGAGTCATTGTGTGTGTGTGTGTTTTCTTTCAATAGGCTCTGCTTTAAATCACAGTGAGCCATTTGTGTGTGTGTGTGTGTGTGTGTGTGTGTGCTGGTATAGGGTGTGCTTTGATCACAACTGTTTTTTTGTGTGTGTGCATGCTGATATACCCTGTGCATTGAGTCCCACTGAGCTGAGTGTGTTTTTTGTTTGTGAGTCTGTATGCTGTTATAGGCTGTGCATTGAGTCACACTGAGCCATACATGTGTGTGAGTGCTCTTATAGGCTGTGCTTTGTCACAGTCAACGTTTTAGTGTGTATGTGTGTGTGTCGTGTGTTCTGGTGTAAGCTATGCATTGAAACACAATGAGCTGTGTTTGCGCCTGAGTGCTGGTAGAGGGTGTGAGTTGAGGCACAGTGAGCCATATGTGTTTGTGTTGGTACAGGCAGCACATTGAGTCTCAGTGAGTTGTCACTGTGTGTGTGTTGCCTGAATAGGCTGTGTATTGAGCCACAGTGAGCAATGTGTATGCATGTGTTTGTGTAATAGGCAGTGCATTGAGTGCCAGTGAGCCATGGGTGTGTGTGTGTGAGTGCTGGAATAGTCTGTGCGTTGAGTTGCAGTGAGCTATGTATGTGGGTGTATGAGGGTATAGGCTGTGCATAGAGTCACAGTTTGCTGTTTGTGTGTGTGTGCTAGTATAATCTGTACACTAAATCACACTGAGAGATGTGAGTATCTGTTTGCTGTGTAGCCTGAGCATTGACTCACAGTGTGGTGTGTGTGTGTGTGTTGGTATAGACTGTGCAGTGAGTCACACGAAGCCGTGTATGTGTGTGCTGGTATATGCTGTGCACTGAGTAACAACTAGGTGTGGGTGGTTCCGTGTGTGTTGTAAAAGGTGAGCATTGAGTCACTGTGTTTGTGCTGGTATAGGCTGTGCATTGAGTCGCTTTGGGCTGTGTGTGTCTTTGTGTGTGTGTTGCTACAGGCTGTGCATTCAATCACAGTGAGCCATGTGTGTGTGTGTGTGTGTGTGCTGGTATATGCTCTGCATTGTGTCCAAGGGAGTCGAATATGTTTGTGTGTGTGTAGGCTGATATATGCTGTGCTTGAGTCACAGTGAGCCATGCATGTGTGTGTGTGTTTTAATAGGCCGTGTGTTGAGTCACAGTGAGAGTTTTTCTGTGTGTGTGTGTGTGTGTGTTCTGGTATAGGCTGTGCATTGAAATACAGTGAAACGTTTGTCTGAGTACTGGTAGAGGGTGCGAGTTGAGGCACCGTGAGCCATATGTGTTTTTGTTGGTATAGGCTGCACATTGAGTCACAGTGAGGCGACTGTGTGTGTGTTTCCTGTATCAGCTGTGCATTGAGTCACAGTGAGCCATGTGTATGCGTGTATGTGTGTGTGCTGTAATAGGCAGTGAATTGAGTCACAGTGAGCCATGGTTGTGTGTGTGTTTGTGCTGCAATAGGCTGTGCAATGAGTCACAGTGAGATCTGTGTGTGTGTGTCTGAGTGTGTGTGTGTGTGTGTGTGTGCTGGTATAGGCTGTTCATAGAGTTCCAGTGAGCTGTGTGGGTTATGTGCTGGTATAGGCAGTGCACTGAGCCACACTAGTGGTGTGTGAGTGTGTGCTGTATAGCTTGAGCATTGACTCAAAGTGAGGGGTGTGTGTGTGTGCATGTATAGGTGGTGCGATAAGTCACAGTAGGCCGTGCATGTGTTTGTGTTGTTATAGTCTGTACATCGGTCACAGTGAGCCGTATATGTGTGTGTGTGTGTGCTGTTTTCGGCTGTGATTTGAGTCACAGGGAGCCAAGTGTGTGTGTGTGTGTGTGCTGTATAGGCTGAGCATTGAGTCACTGTGAGGTGTGTGTTTGGGCTGCTATAGACTGCACAGTGAGTCACAGTGAGCCATGTGTGTTTCTGTGTATGTGTGTGCCGGTATAGTCTGTGCAATGAGACACTGAGCCATGGATATGTGTTAGTGTGTGTGTCTTGTTATAGGCTGTGCATTGAGTCACAGTGAGCTGTGCAACTCTGTTTTTTTGGTATGTGTTTTGGTGTGCTGATATAGGCTGTCCATTTAGTTACATTGATCCGTGTGTGTGAGGGTGTATTTGCTGATATAGGCTGAGCATTGATTCAGAGTGAGGTGTTTGTGTGTGGGTGTGCCAGTATACACTGTCCATTGAGTCACAGAGAGCCATGTGAATATGAGTGTGTGTGTGTGCTGCTATAGGCTGCACATTGAGTCAGAAGGAGCAGTGCAAGTGTGTTTTTTTTGTGTGTGTTTTGTTGTGCTGGTATAGGCTGTGTATTGAGTTACATTGATCTGTGTGTGTGAGTGTTTGTTTTCTGGCATAGGCTCAGCATTGACTCAGAGTGAGGAGTTTGTGAGTGTGCCAGTATACGCTGTGCAATGAGTCATGGGGAGCTATGTGAATATGTGTGTGTGTGTGTGTTTCTATAGGCTGTGTCTTGAGTCCCATTGAGTTGTGTAT
The DNA here is from genome assembly GCF_003031525.2 of Neophocaena asiaeorientalis asiaeorientalis. Taxonomy (NCBI): domain Eukaryota; kingdom Metazoa; phylum Chordata; class Mammalia; order Artiodactyla; family Phocoenidae; genus Neophocaena; species Neophocaena asiaeorientalis. Next base: position 66,765 of record NW_020175682.1, on the reverse strand, counting down.
ATTGTGCACTGAGTTACAATGAGCCATGTGTGTGTGTGTACTGGTAAAGGCTGTGTATTGAGTCACAGTGAGTCGTGTCTGTATGTGAGTTTGCTGTTATAGGCAAGGCATTGAATCACAGTGAGCCATGGGTGTGTATGTGTGTGCTAGTATATGCTGAGCATTGACTCACAGTGAGGTGAGTGTCTGTGCGTGTGCTGGTATAGGTTGCCCAATGAGTCACAGTGAGTGGTGTATGTGTGTGTGTGCTTGTATAGGTTTTGCTTTGAGTCACAGTGAGATGTGTGTATGTTTGTGTGTGTGCTGGTAAGGACTGTGCATTGAGTCAGAGTGAGCAGTGTGTGTGCTGTTATAAGCTGTACACTAAATCACACTGAGGGTTGTGTGTGTGTTTAATAGCCTAAGCATTGACTCAGAGTGAGCTGTGTATGTTTGTGTGTGTGTTGGTATAGACTGTATTTTGAGTCACAGGAAGCCATGTATGTATGTGTGTGCTGGTATATGCTGTGCACTGAGTAACAATGAGGTGTGTGTGTGTCTGTGTGTGCTGTATACTCTGAGCATTGAATCACTCTGAGGTGTATGTTTGCAGTGGTATAGGCTGTGCATTGAGGCACCGTGAGTCATTGTGTGTGTGTGTGTTTTCTTTCAATAGGCTCTGCTTTAAATCACAGTGAGCCATTTATATGTGTGTGTGTTTGTGTGCTGGTATAGGGTGTGCTTTGATCACAGCTGTTTGTGTGTGTGTGTGTGCTGGTATATGCTGTGCATTGAGTGCCACTGAACCGAGTGTGTTTTTTGTTTGTGAGTGTGAGTCTGTATGCTGTTATAGGCTGTGCATTGAGTCACACTGAGCCATGCATGTGTGTGTGTGCTCTTATAGGTTGTGTTTTGTCACAGTGAACGTTTTAGTGTGTATGTGTGTGTATCATGTGTTCTGGTATAGCCTGTGCCTTGAAACACAGTGAGCTGTGTTTGTGCCTGAGTGCTGGTCGGGGATGTGAGTTGAGGCACAGTGAGCCATATGTGTTTGTGTTGGTAAAGGCTGCACATTGAGTCTCAGTGAGTTGTCCCTGTGTGTGTGTTGCCTGAATAGGCTGTGTATTGAGCCACAGTGAGCCATGTGTATGCATGTGTTTGTGTAATAGGCAGTGCATTGAATGCCAGTTAGCCATGGGTGTGTGTGTGTGAGTGCTGGAATAGTCTGTGCGTTGAGTCACAATGAGCTATGTATGTGGGTGTATGAGGGTATAGGCTGTGCATAGAGTCACAGTTAGCTGTGTGTGTGTGCTGGTATAATCTGTACACTAAATCACACTGAGGGATGTGAGTATCTGTTTGCTGTATAGCCTGAGCATTGACTCACTGTGGTGTGTGTGTGTTGGTATAGACTGTGCAGTGAATCACACGAAGCTGTGTATGTGTGTGCTGGTATATGCTGTGCAGTGAGTAACAACTAGGTGTAGGTGGGCCTCTGTGTGTTGTAAAAGGTGAGCATTGAGTCACTGTGTAGTGTGTGTTTGTGCTGGTATAGGCTGTGCATTGAGTCACTTTGTGCTGTGTGTGTTTTTGTGTGTGTGTTGCAACAGGCTGTGCATTCAATCACAGTGAGTCATGTGTGTTGCTACAGGCTGTGCATTCAATCACAGTGAGCCATGTGTGTGTGTGTGTGTGTGTGTGTTTGTGCTGGTATAGGCTGTTCATTGCATAACAGTGAGCCCTGCATGTGTGTATGTGTGTGTTTGCCTTTGTGCTATTATAGGCTGTACACTGAGCCACAGTGAGCATTTTCGTGTGTTTGTGTGGGTGTGGGTGTATTCTGGTACAGGCTGGGCATTGAAGCACAGTGAGCCATGTGTATGCCTGAGTGCTGGTAGAGGGTGCGAGTTGAGTCACAGTGAGCTGTATGGGTCTGTGTTGGTATAGGTTGCACATTGAGACTCAGTGAGCTTTCCATGTGTGTGTGTTGCCTGTATAGGCTGTACATTGAGTCACAGTGAGCCATGTGTATGCATGTGTGTGTGTGTATGTGTGCTGGAAAGACTGTGCATTGAGTAACAGTGAGCTGTGTGTGTGTGTGCAAGCCAGTATAGGCTGCGCATAGAGAAACAGATAGCCATGTGTGTGCATGTGCACGTATAGGTTGCACACTGAGCCACACTGAGTGGTTTGTGTGTGTGTGTTTGTACTGTATAGATTGAGCATTGACTAACAGAGAGGGGTGAGTGTGTGTGTGTGTGTGTATGCTGGTGTAGGCAATGCATTGAGTCACAGTAAGCCATGCCTGTGTGTGTATATGTGTCTGTGTGTATGTGTGCTGTTATAAGCTGTGCACTGGGTCAAAGGGAGGCATGCGTGTGTTTGTGTGTGTGTCTGTCATAGTTTAGGCTGTACTTTGAGTCACTGTCAGCTGTGTGTGAATCTGTCTGTGTGTTGCTGTAAGCTGTGCATTAAGTCTCATTCATATGTTTGTGTGTGTGAGTGTGTTTGTGTGTGTGTGTGCTGGTATAGGCTGTGCATGCATTCAAAGGGAGCTTGTTTTTGTGTGTGTGTACTTATAGACTGTACATTGAGCCATAGTTAGCCATCTTTGTGTCAGTGTGCTGTTATAGATTGTGCACTGACTCACTCAGAGCTGTGTGTATGTGTGTGTGTGTGTGTGTGTGTGCTGGAATAAACTGTGCATTCATTGAAAGTGAGCCGTGTGTTTGTGCACTGGTACAGGTTGAGCATAGAGTCACACTGAGCCATGTAAGAGTGTCTGTGTTTGTGATGGTATGGGCTGTGCCTTGAGTCACAGTGAAGTCCATGGGCGTCTGTGTGTGCTGGTATGGGCTGGGCAATTTGTCAAAGTGAAAGGGGTGTGTGTGTGTGTGTGTGTGTGTGTGTGCTTTTATAGGCTGTGAATTGAGTCAAGGGGACCAAGTGTGTGTGTGTGCTGTTATACACTGTACAATGTGTCACAATGAGGTGTGTGCATGTGTGTGTCTGTGAAGTATAGGCTGAGCATTGAGTCAGAGTGAGGTGTGTGTTTGGGCTGCTATAGCCTGTGCATTGAGTAACAGTGAGCCGTGGGTATTTTGTGTGTGTGTGTGCTGGTATAGGCTGTGCAATGAGACACAGTGTGCCGTGTGTATGTATAGTGTGTGTGTCTTAGTATAGGCTGTGCATTGAGTCACAGGAAGCCATGTATCTTTCTGTGTGTGTGTGGAAGTGTGTGCTTGTGTAGGCCATGCAATTGGTCACAGTGAGCCAAGTTTGTGTGTGTGTGCAGTATAGGTTGTGCACTGGCTCACAATGAGGTCTGTGTGTGTGTGTTGTATAGTTTGAGCATTGAGTCACAGCAAGGTGTGTGTGTGCTGCTATAGCCTGAGCATTGAGTCACAATGTGCTGTGTGTGTGTTTGTGTGAGCTGGTAGAATATTTGCTATGAGTCACAGTGAGCCGAGTGTATGTGTCTGTGTGTGTATGTGCTGGCAGAGTCTCTGCATAGATTAGCAGTGAGCTGTGCATGTGTATTTGTATTTGTGTGTGTATGTTGGTGTGCTGGTATAGGCTGTGCATTGAGTCACATGGATCTGTGGGTCTTGGGGTGTATTTTCTGTTATAGAGTGAGCGTTGACTCAGAGTGAGGTGTTTATGTGTGTGTGCTAGTATAGACTGTGCATTGAGTGACAGAGAGCGATGTGAGTATGTGTGTGTGTGTCTGCTGCTACAGGCTGTGCATTGAGTTCCATTACATCATGGACGTGTGTGTGTGCTGATATAGGTTGTGCATTGAAGCACAGTGAGCCATGTGTATGTTTGTGTGTGTACTGGTAAAGGCTGCGCATTGAGTCACAGTGTGCCATGTTTATATGTACGTGTGCTGTTATAGGCAGTACATAGAGTCACAATGAGCCATGGGTGTGTCTGTGTGTGCTGGTATATGCTGAGCATTGACTCACAGTGAGGTATGTGGCTGTGAGTGTGCTGGTTTAGGTTGTACATTGCATCACAGTGAACAGTGTGTGTGTGTTTGCTGGTATAGGTTGTACTCTGAGTCACAGTGAGCTTGTGAAGGTTTGTGTGTGTGCTCGAAGGGCTGTGCATTTAGTCAGTGTGAGCCATGTGATGTGTTGTGGTATAAGCTGTACAATAAATCACACTGCAGTGTGTGTGTGCTCTATAACCTGAATATTGACTCACAGTGAGGTGTGTGTGTTGGTATAGACTGTTCATTGAGTCACAGGAAGCTGTGTGTGTGTGTGTGTGTGCTGGTATATGCTGTTCACTGAGTAACAATGAGGTTTGTGTGTGTCTGTGATGTGTGTGCTGAACCCTGAGTCACTGTGAGGTGTGTGTTTTTGCTTGTATTCGCTGTCCATTGAGACACTTTTAGCTGTGGTTGGCTGTATGTGTGTTGCTATAGACTGTGCATTCAAACAGAGTGAGCCATATGTGTGTGTGTGTGTGTGTTTGCTGGTATATACAGTTCTTTGATTACAGTGAGCTGTGGTTTTTTTGTGTGTGTGTCTGTGTGCTGGTATATGATCGGCATTGAGTCCCAGGGAGCCGAATATGCTTTTGTGTGTGTGTGTGCTTGTCTGTATGCTGTTATAGGCTGAGCATTTAGTTACCTTGAGCCAGGCATGTGTGTGGGTGTGTTTGCTCTTATAGGCAATGCATTGAGTCACAGGGAGTGCTTTTCTGTGTACATGTGTGTGTGTGGTTGTGTTCTGGTATAGGCTGTGCATTGAAAAACAGTGAGCCGTTTGTGTATCTGAGTGCTGGTAGAGTGTGTTAGTTGAGGCACCGTGGACCATATGTGTTTGTGTTGGTATAGACTGAACATTGAGTCACTGTGAGCCATCTTTGGGTGTGCGTTACCCTTACAGGCTGTGCATTGAGTCAGAGTGAGCCATGATTATGCGTGTGTGTGTGTGTGTTTTAATAGACAGTGAAATGAGTCACAGTGAGTAATGGGTATGTGTGTGTTTGTGCTGGAATAGTCTGTGCATTGAATCACAGTGAGCTCTGTGTGTGTGTGTATGTGTGTGTGTGCTGGTATATACTGCACATAGAGTCACAGTGAGCCATGTGTGCGTATGTGCTGGTATATGTTGTGCACTGAGCCACACTGAGTGGAGTGTGTGTGCTGTACAGCTTGAGCATTGACTGACAGAGAGTGGTGTCTGTGTGTGTGTATGCTTGTAAAGGCTGTGAATGAACCACAGTAAGGCTTGCCTGTGAGCCACGTGTGTGTGTGTGCTGTTATAGCCTATGCATTGGGTCACAGTGAGGCATGCATGTGTTTGTGTGTGTGTGTGTGTGAATCCTGGTATAGTCTGTTCTTTAGTCACTGTGAGCTGTGTTTGTGTGTGTGTGTGTTTTTGTGTGCTGCTATAGGCTGGATACTAAGTCTCATTGATAAATGTTTGCGTGTCTGTGCTGGTATAAGCTTTGCATTCATTCAAAGTGAGCGGTGTTTGTGTTTCTGTGTGTGTGCTCTTATCAACTATGCATTGAGCAATAGTGAGCCGTCTTTGTGTGTGTGGTGTTATAGATTGTGCATTGAGTCACACTGACCTCTGTATGTGTGTGCGCTGGAATAGGCTCCGCATTCATTCAAAGTGAGCCACGTGTGCTGAGACAGGCTTAGCATAGAGTCACAGTGAGCCATGTGAGCATTTTGTGTGTTAGCCGGTATTGGCTGTGAATTGAGCAATAATGAGCCATCTTTGTGTGTGTGCTATGATAGATTGTGCACTGAGTTACACTGAGTGCTTTGTGTGTGTGTGCGTTCTGGAATAGGCAGTGGATTCATTCAAAGTGAGCCTTGTGTGCTGAGAATGGCTTAGCATAGAGTCACAGTGAGCCATGTGAGCATGTCTGTGTGTGTGCCAGTATGGGCTGTGCATTGAGTCACAATGAAGTCCGTGCTGTGTCTGTGTGTACAGGTATGGACTGGGAAATTCGTCAAAGTGAGGTGTGTGTGCGTGTGCTCTTATTGGCAATTAATTGAATCACAGGGACCCAAGTGTGTGTGTGTGCTGATATATGCTATACAATGAGTCACATTGAGGTATGTGCATGTGTGTTTGTGTGCTCTATAGGCTGAGCATTGAGTCACAGCCAGGTGAGTGTTTGGGCTCGTATAGGTTGCATATTTTGTCACAGTGAGCTGTGTACATTTTGTGTGTGTGTTTGCTGGTATAGGCCGTGCAATGCGACACAGTGAGCTGTGTTTACGTGTTTCTGTGTGTGTACTGTTATAGACTGTGGATAGAGTCACAGTGAGTCGTGTATGTGTGTGGTAGAGGTTGTGCACTGAGTCACATTGAGGTCTGTGTCTGTGTGCTGTATAGGCTGAGCATTGAGTCACAGAAAATTGTGTTTGTGCAGCTATAGCCTGAGCATTGAGTCACAATGATTCGTGTGTGTGTGTCAGTGCTGGTATAGACTGTGCATTTAGTAACACAGAGAGTTTGAAATCGCTGGTATAGGTTGTGTAATGAGTCACACTGAGCTGTGTATGATTTTGTGAGTGTGTGTGTGCTTTTATAGGTGGTACGTTGAGTCAAAATAGGCCATGCCTGTGTGTGTGTGTGTGTGTGCTGTTATATGCCATGCATTGGGTCAGAATTAAGCGTGTATGTGCGTGTGCGTGCTGGTATGGGCTGTGCATTGAGTCACAGTGAGGTGTTCGTGTTTTTTTTGTGTGTGTGTGTCATGGAAAAGGCTGTGCATTGAGTCACAGTGAGGTGTTCGTGTTTTTTTTGTGTGTGTGTGTCATGGTAAAGGCTGTGCATTGAGTCACTGAGAGGTGTGTGTGTGTGTGTGTACAATATAGGTTGTTCCCCAGATCACACTGAAGTCTGTGTCTGTGTGATGTATAGTCTGAGCATTGAGTCCCAGCTAGGTGTGTGTTTGTGCTGCTATAGCCTGGGCATTTTCTCACAATGAGCTTTGTGTGTGTGTGTGTGCTGATATAGACTGTGCAATGAGTAAGAGTGAGAGTTTTGAGAGCACTGGTAAAGGCTGTGTAATGGGTAACACTGAGAAATATGTGTTTGTGTGTGTGAGTGTGCTGCTATATGTGGTGCATTGAGTCACAGTAAGCCATGCCTGTGTGTGTGTGTGTGTGTGTGTGTGTGCTGTTACTCGCCATTCATTGAGTAAAAGTGAGCCATGTATGTGTGTGCATGTGCTGGTATAGGCTGTGCATTGAGTCACAGTAGGCATGTGGGTTTTTGTGTGTGTGTCTCTCTGTCATGGTAAAAGCTGTGCTCTGAGTCACTGGGAGTTGTTTGTGTGTGTCTGTGTGCTGCTGTAGGCTGTTCATTAAGTCTCATTGATACGTGTGCGTGTGTTCCTGTGTAGGCTGTGATTTGAGTCAATGTGAGCCGTGTGTGTGTCTGTCCCTGTGCTGCTAAAGGCTCTGAATTAAATCTAAATGAAACGTGTGTTTGTGTGTGTGTGGTATAGGCTGTGCATTGATTCAAAGTGAGATTGGTTATGTGTGTGTGTGTGTGCACTTGTAGATTGTGCATTGAGTCATAGTAATCTGACTGGGTTTCGGCGTGCAGTTAAAGATTGTGCATTGACTCACACTGAGCTCTGTGAGTGTGTGTGTGTGTATGTGTGCTATTGGAGGCTGTGCACCAGGTCAAAGTGAGGAATACGTGTGTTAGTGTGTGTGTGTCATAGTATAGGCTGTGTTTTGAGTCACTGTGAGCTGTGTGTGTATGTGACTGTGTGCTGCTGTAGGCTGTGCATTAAGTCTCATTGATATGTGTGTGTGAGCTGGTATAGGCTGTGCATTTAGAGTGTGCCATTTATATGTGTGTGTGCATATATGTGCCATTTATATGTGTGTTGCTATAGCCTGTGCATGCATTCAAAGTGAACTTGTTTGTGTGTGTGTGTATGCACTCCTAGCCTGTGCATTGAGCCATAGTTAGCCGTATTTGTGTCAGTGTGTTGTTATAGTTTGTGCATTGACTCACACAGAGCTGTGTGTATGTGTGCGTGTGTGTGCTGGAATAGGCTGTGGATTCATTGAAAGTGAGCCATGTACTTGTGTGCTGGTACAGGTTGAGCCTTGTGTCACAGTGAGCCATGTGACCATCTCTGTGTTTGTGATGGTATGGGCTGTGCATTGAGTTCCAGTGAAATACATGTGTGTCTGTGTGGGCTGGTATGGGCTGGGCAATTTGTCAAAGTGAAAGAGGTGTGTGTCTGTGTGTCTGTGTGTGTGTGTGGTTTTATAGGCTGTGAATTGAGTCAAGGGGGCCAACTGTGTGTGTGTGCTGTTATACGCTGTACAATGTGTAACATTGAGGTGTGTGCGTGTGTGTGCCGGTGAAGTTTAGGCTGAGCATTGAATCAAAGTGAAGTGTGTGTTTGGGCTGGTATATCCTGTGCATTGAGTAACAGTGAGCCGTGTGTGGTTTGTGTGTGTGTATGCTGGTATAGGCTATGCAATGAGACACCATGTGCCATGTGTTTGTATAGTGTGTGTATCTTAGTATAGGCTGCGCATTGAGTCACAGGGAGCTATATATCTTTCTGTGTGTGTGTGGAAGTGTGTGCTGGTGTAGGCTGTGCAATGGGTCACAGTGAGCCACGTTTTTGTGTGTGTGTGTGCAGTATAGGTTGTGCACTGGCTCACAGTGAGGTCTGTGTGTGTGTGTTGTATAGTTTGAGCATTGAGTTACAGCAAGGTGTGTGTGTGCTTCTATAGCCTGAGCATTGAGTCACAATGTGCTGTGTGTGTGTGTTGTATAGTTTGAGCATTGAGTTACAGCAAGGTGTGTGTGTGCTACTATAGCCTGAGCATTGAGTCACAATGTGCTGTGTGTGTGTGTTTGTATGAGCTGGTAGAATATTTGTTTTGAGTCACAGTGAGCCGAGTATATGTGTCTGTGTGTGTGTGTGCTGGCAGAGGCTGTGCATAGATTAACAGTGAGATGTGCATGTGTATTTGTGTGTGTGTGTGTGTGTTGTTGTGCTGGTATAGGCTGTGCATTGAGTTACATGGATCTGTGGGTCTGGTAGTGTATTTTCTGTTATAGGGTGAACGTTGACTCAGAGTGAGGTGTTTATGTGTGTGTGCTAGTATAGACTGTGTATTGAGTCACAGAGAGCCATGTGAGTATGTGTGTGTGTGTGTGCTGCTATAGAATGTGCATTGAGTCCCATTAGGCCATGTATGTGTGTGTGTGTTGATATAGGTTGTGCATTGAAACACAGTGAGCCATGTGTATGTTTGTGTGTGTACTGGTAAAGGCTGTGCATTTAGTCAGAGTGAGCTGTGTGATGTGTTGTGGTAAAAGCTGTACACTAAATCACACTCAGGTGTGTGTGTGTGTGCACTATAATCTGAGCATTGACTCACAGTGAGGTGTGTGTGTGTATGTGTGTGTTGGTATAGACTGTGCATTGAGTCACAGGAAGCTGTGTATGTGTGTGTGCTGGTATATGCTGTTTACTGAGTAACAATGAGGTTTGTTTGTGTATGTGTGTGCTGTAAACACTGAGCACTGAGGAACTGTGAGGTGTGTGTTTGTGTTTGTATTGGCTGTCCATTGAATCACTTTGAGCTGTGGTTGGCTGTGTGTGTGTGTTTCTATAGACTGTGCATTGAGTCACAGGAAGCTGTGTATGTGTGTGTGCTGGTATATGCTGTTTACTGAGTAACAATGAGGTTTGTTTGTGTATGTGTGGGCTGTAAACACTGAGCACTGAGGGACTGTGAGGTGTGTGTTTGTGTTTGTATTGGCTGTCCATTGAATCACTTTGAGCTGTGGTTGGCTGTGTGTGTGTGTTTCTATAGACTGTGCATTCAAACGGCGTGAGCCATGTGTGTGTGTGTGTGTGTGTTTGTGTGTGCTGGTATATGCTGTTCTTTGATTACAGTGAGCTGTGTTTTATTTTTGTGTGGGTGTGTGCTTGTATATGATTGGCATTGAGTCTCAGGGAGCTGAATGTGTTTTTTTGTGTGTATGAGCTTGCCTGTATCCTGTTATAGGCTGAGCATTGAGTTAACGTGAGCCATACGTGTGTGTGTGTGTGCTCTTATAGGCCATGCATTGAGTCACAGGAAGTGTTTTTCTGTGCACATGTCTGTGGGTGTGTGGTTATGTTCTTTTATAGGCTGTGCATTGAAACACACTGAGCCGTTTGTGTATCTGAGTGCTGGTAGAGGGTGTGAGTTGAGACACTGTGAGCCCTATGTGTTTCTTTTGGTATAGGCTGAACATTGAGTCACTGTGATCCATCTGTGGGTGTGTGTTACATTTACAGGCTGTGCATTGGTCAGAGTGAGCCATGTGTATGCGCGCGTGTGTGTGTGTTACAATAGACAGTGAATTGAGTCACAGTGAGCAATGGATATGTGTGTGTTTGAGTTGGAATAATCTGTGCATTGAATCACAGTGAGCTCTGTGTGTGTGTGTGTGTGTGTGTGTGTGTGTGCTGGTATACACTGTGCATAGAGTCACATTGAGCCATATGTGTGTATGTGCTGGTAAGGGATATGCACTGAGCCACACTGAGTTGTGTGTGTGTGCTGTATAGCTTGAGCATTGACTGACAGAGAGGGGTGTCTGTGTGTGTGTGTGCTGGTAAAGGCTGTGAAATGAACTACAATAATCCTTGCCTGTGAACCGTGTGTGTCTGTGCTGTTATAGGCTATGCATTGGGTCACAGTGAGGCATGCATATGTTTGTGTGTGTGTGTGTGAATCCTGGTATAGTCTGTGCTTTAGTCACTGTGAGCTGTGTTTGTGTGTGTGTGTGTGTGTGCTGCTATAGGCTGGACACTAAGTCTCTGATAAATGTGTGTGTGTGTGTGTGCTAGTATAGGCTATGCATTCATTCAAAGTGAGCTGTGTTTGTGTTTCTGTGTGTGTGCTCTTATCAACTATGCATTGAGCAATAGTGAGCCTTTTTTTGTGTGTGCTGTTATAGATTGGGCATTGAGTCACACTGAGCTCTGTGTGTGTGTTTGTGTGTGTGTGTGTGTATGTGCTGCAATAGTCTCCACATTCTTTCAAAGTAACCACGTGTTCTGAGACAGGTTAGGCATAGAGTCACAGTGAGCCATGTCAGCATTTCTGTGTGTTTGGCGGTATGGGCTGAGAATTGTGCAATAATGAGCCGTCTTTGTGTGTGTGCTATTATAGATTGTGCAGTGAGTTACACTCAGTGCTTTTGTGTGTGTGCATTCTGGAATAGACAGTGCATTCATTCAAGGTGAACCATGTGTGCTGAGACTGGCTTAGCATAGAGTCACAGTGAGCCATGTGAGCATGTCTGTGTGTGTGCTGGTATGGGCTGTGCATTGAGTCACAATGAAGTCCGTTTTGTGTCTGTGTGTACTGGTATGGACTGGGCAATTCGTCAAAGTGAGAAGTGTGTGTGTGTGCTCTTATAGGCCGTTAATTGAATCACAGGGAGCTAAGTGTGTGTGTGTGTTGGTATATGCTATACAATGAGTCAAAATGAGGTGTGTGCATGTGTGTGTGTGTGCTCTATAGGCTGAGCATTGAGTCACAGCCAGGTGTGTGTTTGGGCTCGTATAGGTTGCATATTTTGTCACAGTGAGCCGTATACATTTTGTGTGTGTGTTTGCTGGTATAGGCTGTGCAATGAGACACAGTGACCTGTGTTTATGTGTTTGTGTGTGTGTACTGTTATAGACTGTGGATAGAGTCACAGTGAGTCGTGTGTGTGTGTGGTATAGGTTGTGCACTGAGTCATATTGAGGTCTGTGTCTGTGTGCTGTATAGGCTGAGCATTGAGTCACAGCAAGTTTTGTGTTTGTGCTCCTATAGCCTGAGCATTGAGTCACAATGAGCCCTGTGTGTGTGTGTGTCTGTGCTGCTATAGACTGTGCATTGAGTAACAGTGAGAGTTTGAAAGCTCTGGTATAGGATGTGTAATGAGTCACACTAAGCTGTGTATGTTTTTGTGAGTGTGTGTGTGCTGGTATAGGTGGTACGTTGAGTCAAATTAAGCCATGCCTGTGTGTGTGTGTGTGTGCGTTTGTGTTCTGTTATATGCCATGCATTAGGTCAGAGTTAGGAGTGTATGTGTGTGTCTTTGTGTGCTGGTATAGGCTGTGCATTGAGTCACAGTGAGGTGTGTGTGTGTGTGTGTACAGTATAGGTTGTTCCCCAGATCACATTGAAGTCGGTGTCTGTGTGTTGTATAGTCTGAGCATTGAGTCCCAGCTAGGTGTGTGTTTGTGCTGCTATAGCCTGGGCATTTTGTCACAATGAGCTTTGTGTGTGTGTGCTTGTGCTGATATAGACTGTGCATTGAGTAAGAGTGAGAGTTTTGAGAGCGCTGGTATAGGCTGTGTAATACGTAACACTGAGCCGTATGAGTTTGTGTGTGTGTGTGCTGCTATAGGTGGTGCATTGAGGCACAGTTAGCCATGCCTGTGTGTGTGTGTGTGTTGTTACTCGACATTCATTGAGTCAAAGTGAGCCATGTATGTGTGTCCATGCGCTGGTATAGGCTGTGCATTGAATCACAGTAGGCATGCGGGTTTTTTTGTGTGTGTCTGTCTGTCATGGTAAAAGCTGTAGTCTGAGTCACTGTGAGTTGTTTGTGTGTGTCTCTGTGCTACTGTAGGCTGTTCATTAAGTCTCATTGGTAGGTGTGTGTGTGTTCTGGTGTACGCTGTGCTTTGACTCACTGTTAGCTGTGTGTGTATATGTCTGTGTGCTGCTGTAGGCTGTGCATTAAGTCTCATTGATATGTGTGTGTGTGTGTCTGTGCTGGTATAGGCTGTCCATTCAGAGTGTGCCATTTACATGTGTGTGTGCATGTGTGTTGGTATAGGCTGTGCATGCATTCAAAGTGAGCTTGCGTATATGTGTGTGCACTCATAGACTGTGCATTGAGCCATAGTTAGCCATATTTGTGTCAGTGTGTTGATATAGATTGTGCATTGATTCACACAGAGCTGTGTGTATGTGTGTGTGTGTGTGCTGGAATAGGCTGTGGATTCATTGAAAGTGAGCCATGTGTTTGTGTGCTGGTACAGGTTGAGCCTAGTGTCACAGTGAGCCATGTGACTGAGTCTGTGTTTGTGATGGTAGGGGCTGTGCATTGAATCACAGTGAAGGTCATGTGTGTCTGTGTGTGCTGATATGGGCTGGGCAATTTGTCAAAGTGAAAGGGGTGTGCGTGTGTGTGTCTGTGTGTGTGTGCTTTTCTAGGCTGTGAATTGAGTCAAGGGAGCCAAGTGTGTGTGTGTGCTGTTATACGCTGTACAATGTGTCACATTGAGGTGTGTCCGTGTGTGTGCCTGTGAAGTTTTGGCTGAGCATTGAGTCACAGTGACATGTGTGTTTGGGCTGGTATAGCCTGTGCATTGAGTAACAGTGAACCGTGTGTGTTTTGTGTGTGTGCATGCTGGTAAAGGCTGTGCAATGAGACACAGTGTGCTGTGTGTATGTATAGTGTGTGTGTCTTAGTATAGGCTGCGCATTGAGTCACAGGGAGCCCTATATCCTTCTGTGTGTGTGTGGAAGTGTGTGCTGGTGTAGGCTGTGCAATGGGTCACACTGAGCCACGTTTGTGTGTGTGTGCAGTATAGGTTGTGCACTGGCTCACAGTGAGTTTTGTGTGTGTGTGTTGTGTAGTTTGAACATTGAGTCACAGCAAGGTGTGTGTGTGCTGCTATAGCCTGAGCATTGAGTCAAATTGTGCTGTGTGTGTGTGTTTGTGTAAGCTGGTAGAATATTTGCTTTGAATCACAGTGAGCCAAGTGTATGTGTCTCTCTGTGTGTGTGCTGGAAGTGGCTGTGCATATATTAACAGTGAGCTGTGCATGTGTATTTGTGTGTGTGTGTGTTGGTGTGCTGGTATAGGCTGTGCATTGAGTTGCATGGATCTGTGGGTCTGGGGGTCTATTTTCTGTTATAGGTTGAACGTTGGCTCAGAGTGAGGTGTTTATGTGTGTGTGCTAGTATAGACTGTGCATTGAGTCCCATTAGGCCATATATGTGTGTGTTTGCTGATATAGGTTGTGCATTGAAACACAGTGAGCCATGTGTTTGTTTGTGTGTGTACTGGTAAAGGCTGCGCATTGAGTCACAGTGTGCCATGTTTATATGTGCCTGTGCTGTTATAGGCAGTACATTGAGCCACAATGAGCTGTGGGTGTGTCTGTGTGTGCTGGTATATGCTGAGCATTGACTCACAGTGAGGTGCGTGGCTCTGAGTGTGTTGGTTTAGGTTGTGCATTGCATCACAGTGAACAGTGTGTGTGTGTTTGTGTGCTGGTATAGGTTGAACTCTGAGTCACAGTAAGCTTGTGAAAGTATGTGTGTGTGCCTGAAGGGCTGTGCATTTAGTCAGAGTGAGCCGTGTGAAGTGTTGTGGTAAAAGCTGTACACTAAATCACACTGAGGTGTGTGTGTGTGTGCACCATAACCTGAGCATTGACTCACAGTGATGTGTGTGTGTGTATGTGTGTGTTGGTATAGACTGTGCATTGAGTCACAAGAGGCTGTGAATGTGTGTGTGCTGGTATATGCTGTTCACTAAGTAACATTGAGGTTTGTTTGTGTCTATGTGTGCTGTAAACACTGAGCACTGAGGAACTGTGAGGTGTGTGTTTGTGCTTGTATTGGCTGTCCATTGAATCACTTTGAGCTGTGGTTGGCTGTGTGTGTGTGTGTGTGAGCTGGTATATGCTGTTCTTTGATTACAGTGAGCTGTGTTTTATTTGTGTGGGGGTGTGTGCTTGTATATGATTGGCATTGAGTCTCAGGGAGCCAAATGTGTATTTTTGTGTAGGCTGAGCACTGAGTTACCGTGAGCCATTCATGTGTGTGTGTGTGTGTCCTATTATAGGCCATGCATTGAGTCACAGGGAGTGTTTTTCTGTACACATGTCTGTGGGTGTGTGGTTATGTTCTTATATAGGCTGTGCATTGAAACACAGTGAGCCGTTTGTGTATCTGAGTGCTGGTAGAGGGTGTGAGTTGAGGCACTGTGAGACATATGTGTTTCTTTTGGTATAGGCTGAACATTGAGTCACTGTGAGCCATCTGTGTGTGTGTGTTACATTTACAGACTCTACATTGGTCAGAGAGAGCCATGTGTATGCGTGTTTGTGTGTGTGTTACAAAAGACAGTGAACTGAGTCACAATGAGCAATGGATATGTGTGTGTTTGAGTTGGAATAGTCTGTGCATTGAATCACAGTGAGCTCTGTGTGTGTGTGTGTGTGTGTGTGTGTGCTGGCATACACTGTGCATAGAGTCACAGTGAGCCATGTGTGTGTATTTGCTGGTAAAGGTTGTCCACTGAGCCACACTGAGTGGTGGATGTGTGCTGTATATCTTGAGCATTGACTGACAGAGAGGGGTGTCTGTGTGTGTGTGTGCTGGTAAAGGCTGTGAAATGAACTACAGTAATCCTTGCCTGTGAGCCATGTGTGTGTGTGTGCTGTTATAGGCTATGCATTGGGTCACAGTGAGGCATGCATATGTTTGTGTGTGTGTGTGTGAATCCTGGAATAGTCTGTGCTTTAGTCACTGTGAGCTATGTTTGTGTGTGTGTGTGTGCTGCTATAGGCTGGACACTAAGTATCTTTGATAAATGTGTGTGTGTGTGCTAGTATAGGCTATGCATTCATTCAAAGTGAGCTGTGTTTGTGTTTCTGTGTGTGTGCTCTTATCAACTATGCATTGAGCAATAGTGAGCCTTTTTTTGTGTGTGCTGTTATAGATTGTGCATTGAGTCACACTGAGCTCTTTGTGTGTGTTTGTGTGTGTGTGTGTACTGGAATTGTCACCGCATTCTTTCAAAGTGACCACGTGTTCTGAGACAGGATTTGCATAGAGTCACAGTGAGCCATGTGAGCATTTCTGTGTCTTTGCCGGTATGGGCTGAGAATTGTGCAATAATGAGTCATCTTTGTGTGTGTGCTATTATAGATTGTGCACTGAGTTACACTGAGTGCTTTGTGTGTGTATGCATTTCGGAATAGACAGTGCATTCATTCAAGATGAGCCTTGTGTGCTGAGACTGACTTAGCATAGAGTCACAGTAAGTCATGTGAGCATGTCTGTGTGTGTGCTGGTGTGGGTTGTGCATTGAGTCACAATGAAGTCCGTTTTGTGTCTGTGTGTACTGGTATGGACTGGGAAATTCGTCAAAGTGAGAAGTGTGTGCGTATGTGCTCTTATAGGCCTTTAATTGAATCACAGGGAGCTAAGTGTGTGTGTGTGCTGGTATATGCTATACAATGAGTCACATTGATGTCTGTGCATGTGTGTGTGTTTGCTCTATAGGCTGAGCTTTGAGTCACAGCGAGGTCTGTGTTTGGGCTCGTATAAGTTGCATATTTTGTCACAGTGAGCCGTGTACTTTTTGTGTGTGTGTTTGCTGGTATAGGCTGTGCAATGAGACACAGTGAGTTGTGTTTATGTGTTTGTGTGTGTGTACTGTTATAGACTGTGGATAGAGTCACAGTGAGTGGTGTGTGTGTGTGGTATAGGTTTTCCACTGAGTCACATTGACGTCTGTGTTTGTGTGCTGTATAGGTTGAGCATTGAGTCACAGCAAATTGTGTGTTTGTGCTCCTATAGCCTGAGCACTGAGTCACAATGAGCCGTGTGTGTGTGTGTGTGACTGTGCTGGTATAGACTGAGCATTGAGTAACAGTGAGAGTTTGAAAGCGCTGGTACAGGCTGTGTAATGAGTCACACTGAGCTGTGTATGTTTTTGTGAGTGTGTGTGTGCTTGTATAAGTGGTAAGTTGAGTCAAAATAAGTCATGCCTGTGTGTGTTTGTGTGTTTGTGTGTGTGTGCTTTTATATGCCATGCATTGGGTCAGAGTTAGGAGTGTATGTGTGTGTGTTTGTGCTGGTATAGGCTCTGCATTGAGTCACAGTGAGGTTTTATTTTTGTGTATGGGTGTGTGTGTCATGGTAAAGGCTGTGCTTTGAGTCACTGTGAGGTGTGTTGTGGGTGTGTACAGTATAGGTTGTTCCCTGGATCACATTGAGTCTGTGTCTGTGTGCTGTATAGTCTGAGCATTGAGTCCCAGCTAGGTGTGTGTTTGTGCTGCTATAGCCTGGGCATTTTGTCACAATGAGCTTTGTGTGTGTGTGTGTGCTGATATAGACTGTGCATTGAGTAAGAGTGAGAGTTTTGAGAGTGCTGGTATAGGCTGTATAATGTGTAACACTGAGCCGTATGAGTTTGTGTGTGTGTGTGCTGCTGTAGGTGGTGCATTGTGGCACAGTTAGCCATGCCTGTGTATGTGTGTGTGTGCCATTACTCGCCATTCATTGAGTCACATTGAGCCATGTATGTGTGTGCGTGTGCTGGTATAGGCTGTGCTTTGAGTCAAAGTAGGCATGCGGGTTTTTCTGTGTGTGTCTCTCTGTCATGGTAAAAGCTGTACTCTGAGTCACTGTGAGTTGTTTGTGTGTGTCTGTGTGCTACTGTAGGCTGTTCATTAAGTCTCATTGATACGTGTGTGTGTGTTCTGGTGTAGGATGTGCTTTGAGTCACTGTGAGCTGTGTGTGTGTCTGTCTGTGTACTGCAAAATGTTGTGAATTAAATCTAAAGGAAACGTGTGTGTGTTTGTGTGGTATAGGCTGTGCACTGCATCAAAGGAAAACATGCGTGTGTTTGTGTGTGTGTGTGTCATAGTATAGGCTGTGCTTTGAGTCACTGTGAGCTCTTTGTGTAGGAGTCTATGTCTGCTGTAGGCTGTGCATTAAGTCTAATTGATATGTGTGTGTGTGTGTGCTGCTTTGGGCTGTGCATTCAAAGTGTTCCATTTCTGTGTGTGTGTGTGCATGTGTGTTGGTATAGGCTGTGCAGGCATTCAAAGTGAGCTTGTTTGTGTGTGTGTGTGTGAACTCATAGACTGTGCATTGAGCCATAGTTAGCCGTATTGTGTCAGTGTGTTGTTATAGTTTGTGCATAGACTCACACAGAACCGTGTGTATGTGTGAATGTGTGTGCTGCAATAGGCTGTGGATTCATTGAAAGTGAGCCATGTTTTTGTGTGCTGGTACAGGTTGTGCAAAGAGTCACAGTGAGCCATGTGACCATGTCAGTGTTTGTGATGGTATGGGCTGTGAATTGAGTCACAGTGAAGTCCATGTGTGTCTGTGTGTTCTGGTATGGGCTGGCAATTTGTCAAAGTCGAAGGGGTGTGCGTGTGGGTGTCTGTGTGTGTGTGTGCTTTTATAGGCGGTGAATTGAGTCAAGGGTGTCAAGTGTCTGTGAGTGTCTCATTGATACGTGAGCGTGTGTTCTGGTGTAGGCCGTACTTTGAGTCACTGTGAGCCATGTTTGTGTCTGTGTGTGTGCTGTAAAAGGCTGTGTAATAAATCTAAAGGAAACGTGTGTGTGTGTGTGTGTGTGTAGTATGGGCTGTGCATTGATTCAAAGTGAGATTGGTTGTGTGTGTGTGTGTGTGTGTGCACTTGTAGACTGTGCAGTGAGCCATAGTAATCTGAATGTGTTTCGGTGTGCTGTTAAAGATTGTGCATTGACAAACACTGAGCTTGTGAGTGTTTGTGTGTGTATGTGTGCTGTTATAGGCTATGCACTGGGTCAAATGGAGGCATGCTTGTGTTTGTGTGTGTGTGTGTGTCATGGTATAGGCTGTGCTTTGAGTCACAGTGAGCTGTGAGTGTATGTGTCTGTGTGTTGCTGTAGGCTGTGCATTGTCTCATTGATGTGTGTGTGTGTGTGTGTGTGTGCTGGTATAGGCTGTGCATGCATTCAATATGAGCTTGTTTGTGTGTGTGTGTGTGTGCACTCATAGACTGTGCATTGAGCCATAGTTAGCAATATTTGTGTCAGTGTGTTGTTATAGTTTGTGCATTGACTCACAAAGAGCCTAGTGTATGTATGCCTGTGTGTGCTGGAATAGGCTGTGGATTCATTGAAAGTGAGCCATGTAGTTGTGTGCTGGTACAGGTTGAGCATAGAGTCACAGTGAGCCATGTGACCATGTCTGTTTCTGTGATGGTGTGGGCTGTGCATTGAGTCTCATTGAAGTCCATGTGTGTCTGGGTGTGCTGGTATGGGCTGGGCAATTTGTCAAAGTGAAAGGGGTGTGCGTGTGTGTGTCTGTGTGTGTGTGTGCTTTTCTAGGCTGTGAATTGAGTCAAGGGAGCCAAGTGTGTGTGTGTACTGTTATATGCTGTACAATGTGTAACATTGTGGTGTGAGCGTGTGTGTGTCTGTTAAGTTTAGGCTGAGCATTGAGTCACAGTGAGGTGTGTGTTTGGGCTGGTAAATCCTGTGCATTGAGTAACAGTGAGCCGTGTGTGTTTTGTGTGTGTGTGTGCTGGTATAGGCTGTGCAATGAGACACAGTGTGCCGTGTGTATGTATAGTGTGTGTGTCTTAGTATAGGTTGTGCATTGAGTCACAGGGAGCCATGTATCTTCCTGTGTGTGTGTGGAAGTGTGTGCTGCTGTAGGCTGTGCAATGGGTCACAGTGAGCCACGTTTGTGTGATTGCAGTATAGGTTGTGCAGTGGCTCACTATGAGGTCTGTGTGTGTGTGTTGTATAGTTTGAGCATTGAGTGACAGCAAGGTGTGTTTGTGCTGTTATAGTCTTCTGTGCATTGAGTCACAATGTGCTGTGTGTCTGTTTGTGTGTGTTTGTGTGAGCTGGTAGAATATTTGCTTTGAGTCACAGTGAGCCGAGTGTATGTGTCTGTGTGTGTGTGTGGGCTGGCAGAGGCTGTGCCTAAATTAACAGTGAGCTGTGCATGTGTATTTGTGTGTGTGTGTGTCTGTTGGTGTGCTGGTATATGCCGTGCATTGAGTCACATGGATCTGTGGATCTGGGGGTGTATTTTCTGTTATAGGGAGAACGTTAACTCAGAGTGAGGTGTTTATGTGTGTGCTAGTATAGACTGTGCATTGAGTCACGGAGAGCCATTTGAATATGTGTATGTGGTGCTATAGGCTGTTCATTGAGTCCCATTAGGCCATGTATGTGTGTGAGTGCTGATATACGTTGTGCATTAAAGCACAGTGAGCCGTGTGTATGTTTGTGTGTGTTCTGGTAAAGGCTGCACCTTGAGTCACAGTGTGCCATGTTTATATGTGCGTGTGCTGTTATAGGCAGTACATTGAGCCACAATGAGCCGTGGGTGTGTCTGTGTGTGCTGGTATAGGCTGAGCATTGACTAACAGTGAGGTGTGTGGCTGTGAGTGTGCTGGTTTAAGTTTTACATTGCATCACAGTGAACAGTGTTTGTGTGCTGGTATAGGTTGCACTCTGAGTCTCAGTGAGCTTGTGAAGGTTTGTGTGTGTGCTTAAAGGGTTGTGCACTTAGTCAGAGTGAGCCATGTGATGTGTTTTGGTATAAGCTGTACACTAAATCACATTGAGGTGTGTGTGTGTGCTCTATAACCTGAGCATTGACTCACAGTGAGGTGTGTGTGTGTATGTGTGTGTTGGTATAGAGTGTGCATTGAGTCCCAGGAAACTGTGTATGTGTGTGTGCTGGTATATGCTGTTCACTGAGTAAAAATGAGGTTTGTTTGTGACTGTGTGTGCTGTGTACACTGAGCAATAAGTCACTGTGAGCTGTTTGTGCCTGTATAGGCTGTGCATGGAATCATTTTGAGCTGTGGTTGGCTGTGTGTGTGTGTTGCTATAGACTGTGAATTCAAACAGAGTGAGCCATGTGTGTGTGTGTGTGTGTGCTGGTATATGCTGTTCTTTGATTAGAGTGAACTGTGTTTTATTTGTGTGTGTGTGTGCTTGTATATGATCGGCATTAAGTCTCAGGGAACCGAATGTGTGTTTTTGTGTGTATGAGCTTGTCTGTATCCTGTTATAGGCTGAGCATTGAGTTACCATGAGCCATGCATGTGTGTGTGTGTGTGTGTGTGTGTGTGTGCTGGAATAGGCTCCGCATTCATTCAAAGTGAGCCACGTGTGATGAGACATGCTAAGCATAGAGTCACAGTGAGCCATGTGAGCATTTCTGTGTGTTTGCCAGTATGGGCTGTGAATTGAGCAATAATGAGCCGTCTTTGTGTGTTTGCTATTATAGATTGTGCACTGAGTTACACTGAGTGCTTTGAGTGTGTGTACATTCTGGAATAGGCAGTGCACTCATTCAAAGTGAGCCATGTGTGCTGAGACTGGCTTAGCATAGAGTCACAGTGAGCCATGTGAGCATTTCTGTGTGTTTGCCAGTATGGGCTGTGAATTGAGCAATAATGAGCCGTCTTTGTGTGTTTGCTATTATAGATTGTGCACTGAGTTACACTGAGTGCTTTGAGTGTGTGTACATTCTGGAATAGGCAGTGCACTCATTCAAAGTGAGCCATGTGTGCTGAGACTGGCTTAGCATAGAGTCACAGTGAGCCATGGGAGCATGTCTGTGTGTGTGCCGGTATGGGCTGTGCATTGTGTCACACTGAAGTCCGTGCTGTGTCTGTGTGTACTGGTATGGACTGGGCAATTCGTCAAAGGGAGAAGTGTGTGTGTGTGCTCTCATAGGTCGTTAATTGAATCACAGGGAGCCAAGTTTGTGTGTGTGCTGGTATATGCCATAAAATGAGTCACATTGAGGTGTGTGCATGTGTGTGTGTGTGCTCTATAGGCTGAGAATTGTGTCACAGTGAGGTGTGTGTTTGGGCTCGTATAGGTTGCATATTTACTCACAGTGAGCCGTGTACATTTTGTGTGTGTGTTTGCTGGTATAAGCTGTGCAATGAGACACAGTGAGCCATGTTTATGTTTTTGTGTGTGTCTATTGTTATAGACTGTTGATAGAGTCACAGTGAGTCGTGTGTGTGTGTGGTATAGGTTGTGCACTGAGTCACATTGACGTCTGTGCCTGTGTGATGTAGAGGCTGAACATTGAGTCACAGCAAGTTGTGTGTTTGTGCTGCTATAGCCTAAGCATTGAGTCACAATGAACCGAGTGTGTGTGTGTCTGTGTCTGTGCTGGTATAGACTGTGCATTGAGTAACACTGAGAGTATGAAAGTGCTGGTATAGGTTGTGTAATAAGTCACACTGAGCTCTGTATGTTTTTGTGTGTGTGTGTGTGTGCTTGTATAGGTGGTACATTGAGTCAAAATTGGCCATGCCTGTGTGTGTGTGTGTGTGTGCTGTTATATTCCATGCATTGTGTCAGAATTAGGCATGTATGTGCGTGTGTGTGCTGGTATGGGCTGTGCATTCTGTCACAGTTAGGTGTTTGTGTTTTGTGTGTGTGTGTGTGTGTCATGGTAAAGGCTGTGCATTGCGTCACTGTGAGGTGTGTGTGTGTGTGTACAATATAGGTTGTTCCCCGGATCACATTGAAGTCTGTGTCTGTGTGCTGTATAGTCTGAGCATTGAGTCCCAGCTAGGTGTGTGTTTGTGCTCCTATAACCTGGGCATATTGTCACAATGAGCTTTGTGTGTGTGTGTGTGCTGATATAGACTGAGCATTGAGTAAGAGTGAGAGTATTGAGAGCACTGGTATAGGCTGTGTAATGGGTAACACTGAGTTGTACGTGTCTGTGTGTCTGAGTGTGCTGATATATGTGGTACATTGAGTCACAGTAAGCCATGTCTGTGTGTGTGTGTGTGTGTGTGCTGTTACTCGCCATTCATTGAGTCAAAGTGAGCCATGTATGAGTGTGCATGTGCTGGTATAGGCTGTGCATTGAGTCACAGTAGGCATGCGGGTTTTTGTGTGTGTGTCAGTCTGTCATGGAAAGAGCTGTGCTCTGAGTCACTGTGAGTTGTTTGTGTGTGTCTGTGTGCTGCTGTAGGCTGTTCATTAAGTCTCATTGATATGAGTGTGTGTGTTCCTGTGTAGGCTGTGATTTGAGTCACTGTGAGCCGTGTGTGAGTCTGTCTGTGTGCTGCAAAATGCTGTGAATTAAATGTAAAGGAAACGTGTGTGTGTGTTTGTGTTTGGTATAGGCTGTGCATTGATTCAAAGTGAGATTGGATATGTGTGTGTGTGTGCACTTGTAGACTGTGCATTGAGCCATAGTAATCTGACTGTGTTTCGGTGTGCTGTTAAAGATTGTGCATTGTCTCACACTGAGCTGTGTGAGTGTGTGTGTGTGTGTATGTGTGCTGTTATAGCCTGTGCACCTGGTCAAAGGGAGGCATGCGTGTGTTTGTGTGTTTATGTGTGTTATAGTATAGGCTGTGCTTTGAGTCACTGTGAGCTGTGTGTGTATGTGTCTGTGTGCTGCTGTAGGCTGTGAATTAAGTCTCATTGATGTGTGTGTGTGTCTGTGAGCTGGTATAGGCTGTGCATTCAGAGTGTGCCATTTATGTGTGTGTGTGCATGTGTGTTGGTATAGGCTGTGCATGCATTCCAAGTGAGCTTGTTTGTGTGTGTGTGTGCACTCATAGACTGTGCATTGAGCCATAGTTAGCCGTATTTGTGTCAGTGTGTTGTTATAGTTTGTGCATTGACTTACACAGAGCCATGTGTATGTGTGCGTGTGTGTGCTAGAATAGGCTGTGGTTTCATTGAAAGTAAGCCATGTACTTGTGTCCTGGTACAGGTTGAGTCTAGAGTCACAGTGAGCCATGTGATCATGTCTGTGTTTGTGATGGTATGTGCTGTGCATTGAGTCACAGTGAAGTCCATGTGTGTCTGTGTGTGCTGGTATGGGCTGGGCAATTTGTCAAAGTGAAAGGGGTGTACTTGTGTGTGTGTGTGTGTTTGCTTTTATAGGCTGTGAATTGAGTCAAGGGAGCCAAGTGTGTGTGTGTGCTGTTATACACTGTACAATTTGTCACATTGAGGTGTGTGCGTGTGTGTCTCTGAAGTTTAGGCTGAGCATTGAGTCACAGTGAGGTGTGTGTTTGGGCTGGTATAGCCTGTGCATTGTGTAACAGTGAGCCGTGTGTGTTTTGTGTGTGTGTGTGTGCTGGTATAGTCTGTGAAATGAGACACAGTGTGGCGAGTGTATATGTAGTGTGTTTGTCTTAGTTTAGGCTGTGCATTGAGTCACAGGGAGCCATGTATCTTTCTGTGTGTGTGTGGAAGTGTGTGCTGGTGTAGGCTCTGCAATGGGTCACAGTGAGCCAGGTTTGTGTGTGTGTGCTGTATAGGTTGTGCAGAGGCTCACAATGAGGTTTGTGTGTGTGTTGTATAGTTTGAGCATTGAGTCAGAGCAAGGTGTTTGTGTGCTGCTATAGCCTGAGCATTGAGTCACAATGTGCTGTGTTTGTGTTTGTGTGTGTCTGTGTGAGCTGGTAGAATATTTCCTTTGAGTCACAGTGAGCCGAGTGTATGTGTCTGTGTGTGTGTGTGCTGGCAGTGGCTGTGCATATATTAACAGTGAGATGTGCATGTGTATTTGTGTGTGTGTGTTGGTGTGCTGGTATAGGCTGTGCATTGAGTCACATGGATCTGTGGTTCTGTGGGTGTATTTTCTGTTATACGGTGAATGTGTGTGAGGTGTTTATGTGTGTCTGCTAGTATAGACTGTTCATTGAGTCTCAGAGAGCCATGTGAGTATGTTTGTGTGTCTGTGCTGCTCTAGGCTGTGCCTTGAGTCCCTTTAGGCCATGTATGTTTGTGTGTGCTGATATAGGTTGTGCATTGAAGCACAGTGAGCCATGTGTATGTTTGTGTGTGTACTGGTAAAAGCTGTGCATTGAGTCACATTTTGCCATGTTTATAAGTGCGTGTGCTGTTATAGGTAGTACATTGAAACACAATGAGCCATGTGTGTGTCTGTGTGTGCTGGTATATGCTGAGCGTTGACTCACAGTGAGATGTGTGACTGTCAGTGTGCTGGTTTAGGTTGTGCATTGCATCTCTGTGAACAGTGTGTGTGTGTGTGCTGGTATAGGTTGTACTCTGAGTCTCAGTGAGTTTGGGAAAGTTTGTGGGTGTGCTCGAAGGGCTGTGCATTTAGTCCGAGTGAGCCGTGTGATGTGTTGTGGTATATGCTGTACTCTAAATCACACTGAGATGTGTGTTTGTGTGCTCTATAACCTGAGCAATGACTCACAGTGAGGTGTGTGTGTGTGTGTGTGTGTTGGTATAGATTGTGCATTGAGTCACAGGGAGCTGTGTATGTGCGTGTGCTGGTATATGCTGTTCACTGAGAAACAATGAGGTTTGTTTGTGTCTCTGTGTGCTGTATACAGTGAGCACTGGGTCACTGTGAGGTGTGTGTTTGTGCCTGTATAGGCTGTGCATTGAATCACTTTGAACTGTGTTTGGCTGTTTGTGTGTGTTTCTATAGACTGTACATTCAAACAGAGTGAGCCATAAGTGTGTGTGTGTGTGTGTGTGTGTGTGTGTGTGTTTATGCTGGTATATGCTGTTCTTTCATTACAGTGAGCTGTGTTTTATTTCTGTGTGTGTGTGTGCTTGTATAAGATTGACATTGAGTCTCAGGGAGCTGAATGTGTTTTTTTTGTGTGTGTGAGCATTTGTGTATCCTGTTATAGGCTGAGCATTTAGTTATCGTGAGCCATGCATGTGTGTGTGGGGGGGTGTGCTCTTATAGGCCATGCATTGAGTCTCAAGGAGTATTTTTCCGTGTACATGTCTGTGGGTGTGTGGTTGTGTTCTGGTGTACACTGTGCATTGAAACACAGTGAGCTGTTTGTGTATCTGAGTGCTGGTAGGGGGTGTGAGTTGAGGCACTGTGAGCCATATGTGTTTGTTTTGGTGTAAGTTGAACATTGAGTCACTGTGAGCCATCTGTGGGCGTGTGTAACATTTACAGGCTGTGCATTGGTTAGAGTGAGCCATGTATATGCGTGTGTGTGTGTGTATTATAATAGACAGTGAATTGATTCACAACGAGCAATGGATATGTGTGTGTTTGAGTTGGAATAGTCTGTGCATTTAATTACAGTGAGCTCTGTGTGTGTGTGCCTGTGTGTGTGTGCTAGTAAACACTGCACATAGAGTCACAGTGAGCCGTGTGTGTATGTGCTTGTATAGTATGTGCACTGAGTGACACTGACTGGTGTGTGTGTGCTGTATAGCTTGGGCATTGACTGACAGAGAGGGGTGTCTGTGTGTGTGTGTGCTGGTAAAGGCTGTGAAATGAACCACATTAAGCCTTACCTGTGAGCCATGTGTGTGTGTGAGGGCTGTTATAGGCTTTCCATTGTGTGACAGTGAGGTATGCATGTGTTTGTGTGTGTGTGTTTGGATCCTGGTATAGTCTGTGCTTTAGTCACTGTGAGCTGTGCTTGTGTGTGTGTGTGTGTGTGCTGCTATAGGCTGGACACTAAGTCTCATTGATAAATGTGTGTGTGTGTGTGTGCTGGTGTAGGCTTTGCATTCATTCAAAGTGAGCAGTGTTTGTGTTTCTGTGTGTGTGCTCTTATCTACTATGCATTAAGCAATAATGAGCCGTCTTTGTGTGTGTGTTGTTATAGATTGTGCATTGAGTCACACTGACCTCTGTGTGTGTGTTTGTGTGTGTGTGTGCTGGAATAGGCTCCACATTCATTCAAAGTGAACCACCTGTGCTGAGACAGGCTAAGCATAGAGTCACAGTGAGCCATGTGAGCAGTTCTGTCTGTTAGCCAGTATGGGCTGTGAATTGAGCAATAATGAGGCGTCTTTGTGTGTGTGCTATTATAGATTGTGCACTGAGTTACACTGAGTGCTTTGTGTGTGTGTGCATTCTGGAATAGGCAGTGCATTCATTCAAAGTGTGCCATGTGTGCTGAGACTGGCTTAGCATAGAGTCACAGTGAGCCATGTGAGCATGTCTGTGTGTGTGCCAGTATGGGGTGTGCATTGAGACACAATGAAGTCCATGTTGTGTCTCTGTGTACTGGTATGGACTGGGCAATACGTCAAAGTGAGAAGTGTGTGTGTGTGCTCTTATTGGCAGTTAATTGAATCACAGGGACCCAAGTGTGTGTGTGTGCTGATATATGCCATACAATGAGCCACATTGAGGTGTGTGCATGTGTGTGTGTTTGCTCTATAGGCTGAGCATTGAGTCACAGCAAGGTGTGTGTTTGGGCTCGTATAGGTTGCATATTTTGTCACAGTGAGCCGTGTACATATTGTGTGTGTGTTTGCTGGTATAGGCTGTGTAATGAGACACAGTGAGCCGTGTTTATGTGTTTGTGTGTGTGTACTGTTATAGACTGTGGACAGAGTCACACTGAGTCATGTGTGTGTGTGGTATAGGTTGTGCACTGAGTCACATTGAGGTCTGTGTCTGTGTTCTGTATAGTCTGAACATTGAGTCACAGCAAGTTGTGTGTTTGTGCAGCTATAGCCTGAGCATTGAGTCACAATGATCTGTGTGTGTTTGTGTGTTTGTGTGTCTGTGCGCTTATAGACTGTGCATTGAGTAACACTGAGAGTTTGAAAGTGCTGGTATAGGCTGTGTAATGAGTCACACTGAGCTGTGTATATTTATGTGAGTGTGTGTGCTTGTAGAGGTGGTACATTGAGTCCAAATAGGCCATGCCTGTGTGTGTGTGTGTGTGTGCTGTTATATGCCATGCATTGGGTCAGAATTAGTCGTGTATGTGCATGTGTGTGCTGGTATGGGCTGTGCATTGTGTCACAGTGAGATATTCTTGATTTTTGTGTGTGGATGTCATGGTAAAAGCTGTGCATTGAGTCACTGTGAGGTGTGTGTGTGTGTGCGTGTACAATATAGGTTGTTACCCGTATCACATTGAAGTCTGTGTCTGTGTGCTGTATAGTCTGACTATTGAGTCCCAGCTAGGTGTGTGTTTGTGCTGCTATAGCCTGGGCATTTTGTCACAATGAGCTTTGTTTGTGTGTGTGTGCTGATATAGACTGAGCATTGAGTAAGAATGAGAGTCTTGAGAGCGCTGGTATAGGCTGTGTAATGGGTAACACTGAGCCGTATGTGTTTGTGCATGTGTGTGCTGCTATATGTGGTGCATTGAGTCACAGTAAGCCATGCCTGTGTTTGTGTGTGTGTGTGCACTGTTACTCTCCATTCATTGAGTCAAAGTGAGCCGTGTATGTGTGTCCATGTGCTGGTATAGGCTGTGCATTGAGTCACAGTAGGCATGCGGGTTTTTGTGTGTGTGTCTGTCTGTCATGGTAAAAACTGTGCTCTGAGTTAGTATGAGTTGTTTGTGTGTGTCTGTGTGTGAGTGTGCTGTCATAGGCTGTGCATATATTAACAGTGAGCTGTGCATGTGTATTTGTGTGTGTGTGTGTTGGTGTGCTGGTATAGGCTGTGCATTGAGTCACATGGATCTGTGGGTCTGGGGGTGTATTTTCTGTTACACGGTGAACGTTGACTCAGAGTGAGGTGTTTATGTGTGTGTGCTAGTATAGACTGTGCATTGAGTCCCATTAGGCCATATATTTGGTTGTGTGCTGATATAGGTTGTTCTTTGAAGCACAGTGAGCCATGTGTATGTTTGTGTTTGTACTGGTAAAGGCTGCGCATTGAGTCACAGTGTGCCATGTTTATACGTGTGTGTGCTGTTATAGGCAGTACATTGAGCCACAATGAGCTGTAGATATGTCTGTGTGTGCTGGTATATGCTGAGCATTGACTCACAGTGAGGTGTGTGGCTGTGAGTGTGCTGGTTTATGTTGTGCATTGCATCACAGTAAACATGGTGTGTGTGATTCCTGGTATAGGTTGCACTCTGAGTCACAGTGAGTTTGTGAAGGTTTTTGTGTGTGCTCGAAGGGCTGTGCATTTAGTCAGATTGAGCTGTGTGATGTGTTGTGGTATAAGCTGTACAATAAATCACACTGTGGTGTGTGTGCGTGTGTGCTCTATAACCTGAACATTGACTCACAGTGAGGTGTGTGTGTGTGTGTGTGTGTGTGTGTGTGTGTGTGTGTTGGTATAGAGTGTGCATTGAGTCACAGGAAGCTGTGTATGTGTGTGTGCTGCTATATGCTGTTCTTTGATTACAGTGAACTGTGTTTTATTTGTGTGTGTGTGTGTGTGCTTGTATATGATCGGCATTAAGTCTCACGGAGCCGAATGTGTGTTTTTATGTGTATGAGTTTGTCTGTATCCTGTTATAGGCTGAGCATTGAGTTACCGTGAGCCATGCATGTATATGTGTGTGTGTGTGTGTGTGTGTTTTTGCTCTTATAGGACATGCATTGAGTCACAGGAAGTGTTTTTCTGTGCACATGTCTGTGGGTGTGTGGTTGTGTTCTGGTATAGGCTGTCCATTGAAACACACTGAGGCGTTTGTGTATCTGAGTGCTGGTAGACGGTGTGAGTTGAGGCACTGTGAGCCATATGTGTTTTTATTTGGTATAGGCTGAAAAATGAGTCACTGTGAGCCATCTGTGAGAGTGTGTTACATTTACAGGCTGTGCATTGGTCAGAGTGAGCAATGTGTATGTGTGTGTGTGTGTGTGTTATACTAGACAGTGAGTTGAGTCACAGTGAGCAATAGATATGTGTGTGTTTGTATTGGAATAGTTTGTGCATTGAATCGTAGTGAGCTCTGTGTGTGTGTGCATGTGCGTGTGTGTGCTGGTATACACTGTGCATAGAGTCACAGTGAGCCATGTGTGTGTGTGTGCTGGTATAGGATGTGAACTGAGCCACACTGAGTGGAGTGTATGTGCTGTATAGCCTGAGCATTGACTGACAGAGAGGGGTGTCTGGTGTGTGTGTGCTGGTAAAGGCTGTGAAATGAACTACAGCAATCCTTGCCTGTGAGTCGTGTGTGTGTGTGTGTGTGTGCTGTTATAGGCTATGCATTGGGTGACAGTGAGGCATGCATGTGTTTGTGTGTGTGTGAATCCTGGTATAGTCTGTGCTTTAGTCACTGTGAGCTGTGTTTGTGTGTGTGTGTGTGCTGCTAAAAGCTGGACACTAAATCTCATTGATAAAGGTGTGTGTGTGTGCCGGTGTAGGCTTTGCATTCATTCAAAGTGAGCTGTGTTTGTTTTTCTGTGTGTGTGCCCTTATCAACTATGCATTGAGCAATAGTGAGCCGTCTTTGTGTGTGTGCTGTTATAAATTGTTCATTGAGTCACACTGAGCTCTGTGTGTGTGTTTGTGTGTGTTTGTGTGTGTGCTGGAATAGGATCCACATTCATTCAAAGTGAGCTACGTGTGCTGAGACAGGCTAAGATGAGCAATAGTGAGCCGTCTTTGTGTGTATGCTGTTATAAATTGTTCATTGAGTCACACTGAGCTCTGTGTGTGTGTTTGTGTGTGTGTGTGTGTGCTGGAATAGGCTCCACATTCATTCAAAGTGAGCCACGTGTACTGAGACAGGCTAAGCATAGAGGCACAGTGAGCCATGTGAACATTTCTTTGTGTTTGCCGGTATGGGCTGTGAATTGAGCAATAACTGGCCATCTTTGTGTGTGTGCTATTATAGATTGTGCACTGAGTTACACTGAGTGCTTTGTGTGTGTGTGCGTTCTGGAATAGGCAGTGCATTCATTCAAAGTGTGCCATGTGTGCTGAGACTGGCTTAGAAGAGAGTCACAGTGTGCCATGTAAGCATGTCTGTGTGTGTGCTGGTATGGACTGTGCATTGAGTCACAATGAAGTCTGTGCTGTGTCTGTGTGTACTGGTATGGACTGGGAAATACGTCAAAGTGAGAAGTGTGTGTGTGTGCTCTTATAGGCCGTTAATTGAATCACAGGGAGCCAAGTGTGTGTGTGTGCTGGTATATGCTATACAATGAGTCAAATTGAGGTGTGTGTATGTGTATGTGTGTGTTCCATAGGCTGAGCATTGAGTCACAGCGAGGTGTGTGTTTGGGCTCGTATAGTTTGCATATTTACTCACAATGAGCCGTGTACTCGTTAATTGAATCACAGGGAGCCAAGTGTGTGTGTGTGCTGGTATATGCTATACAATGAGTCAAATTGAGGTGTGTGTATGTGTGTGTTTGTGCTCCATAGGCTGAGCATTGAGTCACAGCGAGGTTTGTGTTTGGGCTCGTATAGTTTGCATATTTAGTAACAGTGAGCCATGTACATTTTGTGTGTGTGTTTGCTGGTATAGACTGTACAAAGAGACACAGTGAGCTGTGGTTATGTGTTTGTGTGTGCTCTTATAGGCCGTTAATTGAATCACAGGGAGCCAAGTGTGTGTGTGTGCTGGTATATGCTATACAATGAGTCAAATTGAGGTGTGTGTATGTGTATGTGTGTGTTCCATAGGCTGAGCATTGAGTCACAGCGAGGTGTGTGTTTGGGCTCGTATAGTTTGCATATTTACTCACAATGAGCCGTGTACAATTTGTGTGTGTGTTTGCTGGTATAGACTGTACAAAGAGACACAGTGAGCCATGTTTATGTGTTTGTGTGTGTGTACTGTTATAGACTGTGGATAGAGTCACAGTGAGTCGTGTGTGTGTGCGGTATAGGTGTGCACTGAGTCACATTGAGGTATGTGTCTGTGTGCTGTATAGGCTGAGCATTGAGTCACAGCAAGTTGTGTGTTTGTGCTGCTATAGCCTGTAGGCAGTGCATTCACTCAAAGTGAGCCATGTGTGCTGAGACTGGCTTAGAATAGAGTCACATTGTGCCATGTAAGCATGTCTGTGTGTGTGCTGGTATGGACTGTGCATTGAGTCACAATGAAGTCTGTGCTGTGTCTGTGTGTACTGGTATGGACTGGGCAATACGTCAAAGTGAGAAGTGTGTGTGTGTGTGCTCTTATAGGCCGTTAATTGAATCACAGGGAGCCAAGTGTGTGTGTGTGCTGGTATATGCTATACAATGAGTCAAATTGAGGTGTGTGTATGTGTATGTGTGTGTTCCATAGGCTGAGCATTGAGTCACAGCGAGGTGTGTGTTTGGGCTCGTATAGTTTGCATATTTACTCACAATGAGCCGTGTACAATTTGTGTGTGTGTTTGCTGGTATAGACTGTACAAAGAGACACAGTGAGCCATGTTTATGTGTTTGTGTGTGTGTACTGTTATAGATTGTGGATAGAGTCACAGTGAGTCATGTGTGTGTGTGGTATAGGTTGTGCACAGAGTCACACTGAAGCCTGTGTCTGTGTGCTGTATAGGCTGAACATTGAGTCACAGCAAGTTGTGTGTTTGCGCTGCTATAGCCTGAGCATTGAGTCACAATGAGCAGTGTGTGTCTGTGCTGGTATAGACTGTGCCTTGAGTAACAGTGAGACTTTGAAAGCACTGGTATAGCCTGTGTAATGAGTCACAATGAGATGTGTATGTTTTTGTGGGTGTGTGTGTGCTGGTATAGGCGGTACGTTGAGTCAAATAAGCCATGCCTATGTGTGTGTGTGCGTGTGTGTGTGCTGATATAGACTGAGCATTAAGTAAGAGTGAGAGTTTTGAGAGCGCTGGTATTTGTGTGTGTGTGCTGTTATATGCCATGCATTGGGTCAGAATTAGGCGTGTATGTGCGTGTGTGTGCTGGTATGGGCTGTGCATTGAGTCACAGTGAGGTGTTCGTGTTTATTTTGTGTGTGTGTATCATGGTAAAGGCTGTGCATTGAGTCACTGTGAGGTGTGTGTGTGTGTGTGTGTACAATATAGGTTGTTCCCCGGATCACACTGAAGTCTGTGTCTGTGTGCTGTATAGTCTGAGCATTGAGTCCCAGCTAGGATTGTTTGTGCTCCTATAGCCTGGGCATTTTTTCACAATGAGCTTTGTATGTGTGTGTGTGTGTGTGCTGATATAGACTGAGCATTGAGTAAGAGTGAGAGTTTTGAGAGCGCTGGTATAGGCTGTGCATTGAGTCACAGTAGGCATGCGGGATTTTTTGTGTGTGTCTGTCCGTCATGGTTAAAGCTGCGCTCTGAGTCACTGTGAGTTTATTTTGTGTGTCTGTGTGCTGCTGTAGGCTGTTCATTAAGTCTCATTGATACGTGTGTGTGTGTTCTGATGTATTAAGAGTGAGAGTTTTGAGAGCGCTGGTATAGGCTGTGTAATGGGTAACACTGAGCCGTATGTGTTTGTGTGTGTGTGGTGCTATATGTGGTGCATTGAGTCACAGTAAGCCATTCCTGTGTTTGTGTGTGTGTGTGCGCTGTTACTAGCCATTCATTGAGTCAATGTGAGCCGTGTATGTGTGTCCATGTGCTGGTATAGGCTGTGCATTAAGTCACAGTTGGATTGCGAGATTTTTTGTGTATGTCTGTCCGTCATGGTAAAAGCTGCGCTCTGAGTCACTGTGAGTATTTTGTGTGTGTCTGTGTGCTGCTGTAGGCTGTTAATTAAGTCTCATTGATACCTGTGTGTGTGTTCTGATGTAGGCTGTGCTTTGAGTCACTGTGAGCCGTGTGTGAGTCTGTCTGTGTGCTGCAAAATGCTGTGAATTAAATCTAAAGGGAACGGGTGTGGGTGTTTGTGTGTGGTATAGGCTGTGCATTGATTCAAAGTGAGATTGGATATGTGTGTATGTTTGTGCACTTGTAGACTCGGCATTGAGCCATAGTAATCAGACTGTGTTTCGGTGTGCTGTTAAAGATTGTGCATTGACTCACACTGAGCTGTGTGAATGTGTATGTGTGCTGTTATAGTCTGTGCACCGGGTCAAAGGGAAACATGCATGTGTTTGTGTGTGTGTGTCATAGTATAGGCTGTGCTTTGAGTCACTGTGAGCCGTTTTTGGGTCTGTCTGTGTGCTGCAAAATGCTGTGAATTAAATCTAAAGGGAACGGGTGTGGGTGTTTGTGTTTGGTATAGGCTGTGCATTGATTCAAAGTGAGATTGGATATGTGTGTATGTTTGTGCACTTGTAGACTCGGCATTGAGCCATAGTAATCAGACTGTGTTTCGGTGTGCTGTTAAAGATTGTGCATTGACTCACACTGAGCTGTGTGAATGTGTATGTGTGCTGTTATAGTCTGTGCACCGGGTCAAAGGGAAACATGCATGTGTTTGTGTGTGTGTGTCATAGTATAGGCTGTGCTTTGAGTCACTGTGAGCTGTGTGTGTACGTGTCTGTGTGCTGCTGTAGGCTATGCATTAAGTCTCATTGATATGTGTGTGTGTCTGTGTTGGCATAGGCTGTGCACTGAGAGTGTGCCATTTATGAGTAGGTTTGCATGTGCGTTGGTATAGGCTGTGCATGCATTCAAAGTGAGCTTGTTTGTGTGTGTGTGTGTTTATGTTTGTGCACTTGTAGACTCGGCATTGAGCCATAGTAATCAGACTGTGTTTCGGTGTGCTGTTAAAGATTGTGCATTGACTCACACTGAGCTGTGTGAGTGTGTGTGTGTGTATGTGTGCTGTTATAGCCTGTGCACTGGGTCAAAGGGAAACATGCGTGTGTTTGTGTGTGTGTGTCATAGTATAGGCTGTGCTTTTAGTCACTGTGAGCTGTGTGTTTATGTGTCTGTGTGCTGCGGTAGGCTATGCATTAAGTCTCATTGATATGTGTGTGTGTCTGTGTTGGCATAGGCTGTGCACTGAGAGTGTGCCATTTATGAGTAGGTTTGCATGTGCGTTGGTATAGGCTGTGCATGCATTCAAAGTGAGCTTGTTTGTGTGTGTGTGTGTACACTCATAGACTGTGCATTGAGTCATAGTTAGCCGTATTTGTGTCAGTGTATTGTTATAGTTTGTGCATTGACTCACACAGAGCCATATGTATTGTCTGTGTGCTGCGGTAGGCTATGCATTAAGTCTCATTGATATGTGTGTGTGTCTGTGCTGGTATAAGCTGTGCATTGAGAGTGTGCCATTTATGTGTATGTGTGCATGTGTGTTGGTATAGGCTGTGCATGCACTCAAAGTGAGCTTGTTTGTGTGTGTGTGTGTACACTCATAGACTGTGCATTGAGTCATAGTTAGCCGTATTTGTGTCAGTGTATTGTTATAGTTTGTGCATTGACTCACACAGAGCCATATGTATGTGTGCATGTGTGTGGTGGAATAGGCTGTGGTTTCATTGAATGTGAGCCATGTACTTGTGTGCTGGTACAGGTTGAGCATAGAATCACAGTGAGCCATGTGACCGTGTCTGTGTTTGTGATGGTATGGGCTGTGCATTGAGTCACAGTGAAGTCCATGTGTGTTTGTGTGCTGGTATGGGCTGGGCAATTTGTCAAATTGAAAAGGGTGTGCGTGTGTGTGTCTGTGTGTGTGTGTGTGCTTTTATAGGCTGTGAATTGAGTCAAGGGAGCCAAGTGTGTGTGTGTGCTGTTATACGCTGTACAATTTGTCACATGGAGGTGTGTGTTTTGAGCCATGTACTTGTGTGCTGGTACAGGTTGAGCATAGAATCACAGTGAGCCATGTGACCGTGTCTGTGTTTGTGATGGTATGGGTTGTGCATTGAGTCACAGTGCAGTCCATGTGTGCCTTTGTGTGCTGGTATGGGCTGGGCAATTTGTCAAAGTGAAAGGGGTGTGCGTGTGTGTGCCTGTGTGTGTGTGCTTTTATAGGCTGTGAATTGAGTCAAGGGAGCCAAGTGTGTGTGTGTGCTGGTATAGGCTGTGCAATGTGACACAGTGTGCCGTGAGTATGTATAGTGTGTGTGTCTTATTATAGGCTGCGCATTGAGTCACAGGGAGCCCTATGTCTTTCTGTGTGTGTGTGGAAGTGTGTGCTGGTGTAGGTTATGCAATGGGTCACAGTGAGCCACGTTTGTGTGTGTGTGTGTGCTGTTATACGCTGTAAAATGTGTCACATTGAGGTGTGTGCATGTGTGTGTTTGTGCTCTGTAGGCTGAGCATTGAATCATAGTGAGGTGTGTGTTTGGGCTGGTATATCCTGTGGATTGAGTAACAGTGAGCCATGTGTGTTCTGTGTGTGTGTGTGCTGGTATAGGCTGTGCAATGTGACACAGTGTGCCATGAGTATGTATAGTGTGTATGTCTTACTATAGGCTGCGCATTGAGTCACAGGGAGCCCTATGTCTTTCTGTGTGTGTGTGTTGTATAGTTTGAGCTATGAGCCACAGCAAGGTGTCTGTGTGCTGCTATAGCCTGAGCATTGAGTCACAATGTGCTGCGTGTGTGTTTATGTGTGTTTGTGTGAGCTGGTAGAATATTTGCTTTGAGTCACAGTGAGCCGAGTGTATGTGTCTGTGTGTGTGTGTGTGCTGCTATAGCCTGAGCATTGAGTCACAATGGGTTGTGTGTGTGTTTGTGTGTGTTTGTGTGAGCTGGTAGAATATTTGCTTTGAGTCACAGTGAGCCGAGTGTATGTGTCTGTGTGCTGCTATAGCCTGAGCATTGAGTCACAATGTGCTGCGTGTGTGTTTATGTGTGTTTGTGTGAGCTGGTAGAATATTTGCTTTGAGTCACAGTGAGCCGAGTGTATGTGTCTGTGTGTGTGTGTGTGCTGTCATAGGCTGTGCGTAGATTAAGAAATGTGTGTGCAGTATAGGTTGTGCACTGGCTCACAGTGAGGTCTGTGTGTGTGTTGTAAAGTTTGAGCTATAAGTCACAGCAAGGTGTCTGTGTGCTGCTATAGCCTGAGCATTGAGTCACAATGGGTTGTGTGTGTGTTTGTGTGTGTTTGTGTGAGCTGGTAGAATATTTGCTTTGAGTCACAGTGAGCCGAGTGTATGTGTCTGTGTGTGTGTGTACTGTCATAGGCTGTGCGTAGATTAGAGTGAACTGTGCATGTTTATTTGTGTGTGTGTGTGTTGGTGTGCTGGTATAGGCTGTGCATTGAGTCACATGGATCTGTGGGTCTGGGGGTGTATTTTCTGTTATACAGTGAACGTTGACTCAGAGTGAGGTGTTTATGTGTGTGTGCTAGTATAGACTGTGCATTGTGTCCCATTAGGCCATATATGTGTGTGTGTTCTGATATAGGTTGTGCTTTGAAGCACAGTGAGCCATGTGTATGTTTGTGTTTGTACTGGTAAAGGCTGTGCATTGAGTCACAGTGTGCCATATTTATATGTGCGAGTGCTGTTATAGGCAGTACATTGAGCCACAATGAGCTGTGGGTGTGTCTGTGTGTGTTGGTATATGCTGAGCATTGACTCACAGTGAGGTGTGTGGCTGTGAGTGTGCTGGCTTATGTTGTGCATTGCATCATAGTGAACAGGGTGTGTGTGTTTGCTGGTATAGGTTGCACTCTGAGTCACAGTGAGCTTGTGAAGGTCTTTTTGTGTGCTCGAAGGGCTGTGCATTTAGTCAGATTTGTGTGTGTGCTGCTATAGGCTGGACACTAAATCTCATTGATAAATGTGTGTGTGTGTGCTGGTGTAGGCTTCGCATTCATTCAAAGTGAGCTGTGTTTGTGTTTCTGTGTGTGTGCCCTTATCAACTATGCATTGAGCAATAGTGAGCCGTCTTTGTGTGTATGCTGTTATGAATTGTTCATTGAGTCACACTGAGCTCTGTGTGTGTGTGTGCTGGAATAGGCTCCACATTCATTCAAAGTGAGCCACGTGTGCTGAGACAGGCTACGCATAGAGGCACAGTGAGCCATGTGAGCATTTCTTTGTGTTTGCCGGTATGGGCTGTGAATTGAGCAATACCGAGCCGTCTTTGTGTGTGTGCTATTATAGATTGTGCACTGAGTTACACTGAGTGCTTTGTGTGTGTGTGCCTTTTGGAATAGGCAGTGCATTCATTCAAAGTGTGCCATGTGTGCTGAGACTGGCTTAAAATAGAGTCACAGTGTGTCATGTAAGCATGTCTGTGTTTGTGATGGTATGGGCTGTGCATTGAGTCACAGTGAAGTCCATGTGTGTCTGAGTGTGCTGGTATCTCCTGGCAATTTGTAAAACCGAAAGGGGTGTGCGTGTTTGTGTCTGTGTGTGTGTGTTCTTTTATTGGCTGTGAATTGATTCAAGGGGGCTAAGTTTGTGTGTGTGTGCTGTTATATGCTGAAAATGTGTCACATTGAGTTGTGTGCGTGTGTGTGTCTGTGAAGTTTAGGCTGAGCTTTGAGTCAGAGTGAGGTGTGTGTTTGGGCTGGTATAGCCTGTGCATTAAGTAACAGTGAGCCGTGTGTGTTTTCTGTGTGTGTGAGCTTGTATAGGCTGTGAAATGAGACACAGTGTGTATGTATAGTGTGTTTGTCTTAGTATAGGCTTTGCATTGAGTCACAGGGAACCATGTATCTTTCTGTGTGTGTGTGGAAGTGTGTGCTGGTGTAGGCTGTGCAATGGGTCACAGTGAGCCACGTTTGTGTGTGTGTGCAGTATAGGTTGTACACTGGCTCACAATGAGCTCTTTGTGTGTGTGTTGTATAGTTTGAGCATTGAGTGACAGCAAGGTGTGTGTGTGCTGCTATAGCCTGAGCATTGAGTCACAATGTGCTGTGTGTGTGTTTGTGTGAGCTGGTTAAATATTTGCTTTGAATCACAGTGAGCTGAGTGTATGTGTGTGTGTGTGTGTGTGGTGGCAGAGGCTATGCATAGATTAACAGTGAGCTGTGCATGTGTATAGGTGTGTGTATGTGTTTCTGTGCTGGTATATGTTGTGCATTCAGTCACATGGATCTGTCGTTCTGGGGGTGTATTTTCTTTTATACAGTGAACGTTGACTCAGAGTGAGGTGTTTATGTGTGTGTGCAAATATAGACTGTACATTGAGTCACAGAGAGCCATGTGAGTATGTGTGTGTGTGTGTGTGTGCTGCTATAGGCTGTGCATTGAGTCCCATTAGGCCATGTATGTGTGTGTGTGCTGATATAGGTTGTGCATTGAAACACAATGAGCCGTGTGCATATTTTTGTGTGTACTGGTAAAGGCTGCGCATTGAGTTACAGTGTGCCATGTTTATATGTGTGTGTTTTTATAGGCAGTACATTGAGACACAACGAGCCATGTGTGTGTCTGTGTTTGCTGTTATATGCTGTGCATTGAAACACAGTGAAGTGTGTGACTATGAGTGTGCTGGTTTAGTTTGTGCATTGCATCAGAGTGAACAGTGTGTGTGTGTGTGTGTGTGTGCTGTTATAGGTTGAACTCTTAGTTACAGTGAGCTTGTGAAAGTTTGTGTGTGTGCTCGAAATGCTGTGCATTTAGTCAGAGTGAGCCATGTGATGTGTTGTGGAATAAGCAGTACACTAAATCACACTGAGGTGTGTGTGTGTGTGCTCTAGAACCTGAGCATTTACTCACAGTGAGTTGTGTGTGTATGTGTGTGTTGGTATAGAGTGTGCATTGAGTCACAGGAAGCTGTGTATGTGAGTGTGCTGGTATATGCTGTTCCCTGAGTAACAATGAGGTTTGTTTGTGTCTGTGTGTGCTGTATATACTGAGCATTGAGTCACTGTGAGGTGTGTGTTTGTGCTTGTATAGGCTTTGCATTGAATCAATTTGAGGTGTTTGGCTGTGTGTGTGTGTTCCTAGAGACTGTGCATTCAAAGAGAGTGAGCCATATGTGTGTGTGTTTGTGTGTGTGTGTGCTGGTATATGCTGTTCTTTGATTACAGTGAGCTGTATTTTATTTGTGTGTGTGTGTGTGTGCTTGTATATGATCGGCATTGAGTCTCCAGGAGCTGAATGTGTTTTTTTGTGTGTGTGGGCTTGTCTCTATCCTGTTATGGGCTGAGCATTGTGTTACCGTTAGCAATGCAGGTGTGTGTGTGTGTGTGCTCTTATAGGTCATGCATTAGTCACAGGGAGTGTTTTTCTGTGTACATGTCTGTGGGTGTGTGGTTGTGGTCTGTTAGAGGCTGTGCATTGAAACACAGTGAGCCGTTTGTTTATCTGAGTGCTCGTAGAGGGTGTGAGTTGAGACACTGTGAGCCATATGTGTTTCTTTTGGTATAGGCTGAACATTGAATCTCTGTGAGCCATCTGTGGGTGTGTATTACATTTACAGGCTGTGCATTGGTCAGAGTGAGCAATGTGCATGCGTGTGTGTGTGTGTTATAATAGACAGAGAATTGAGTCGCAGTGAGCAATGGATATGTGTGTGTTTGAGTTGGAATAGTCTGGGCATTTAATCACAGTGACCTCTGTGTGTGTGTGTGTGTGTATGTGTGTGCTGGTATACACTGTGCATAGAGTCACATTGAGCCATGGGTGTGTATGTGCTGGTATAGGATGTGCACTGAGCCACACTGAGTGGTGTGTGTGTGTGGTATAGCTTGAGCATTGACTGACAGAGAGGGTTGTCTGTGTGTGTGTGCGCTGGTAAAGGCTGTGAAATGAACCACATTAAGCCTTGCCTGTGAGACATGTGTGTGGGGGGGCTGTTATAGGCTATGCACTGGGTGAGACTGAGGCATGCATGTGTTTGTGTGTGTGTGTTTGAATCCTGGTATAATCTGTTCTTTAGTCAATGAGAGCTTTGTTTGTGTGTGTGTGTGCTCTTATCAACTATGCATTGAGCAATAGTGAGCCGACTTTGTGTGTGTGCTGTTATAGATTGTGTGTTGAGTCACACTGAGCTCTATGTGTGTGTTTGTGTGTGGGTCTGTGTGGGCTGGAATAGGGTCTGCATTCATTCAAAGTGAGCCACGTGTGCTGAGAAAGGCTTAGCATAGATTCACAGTGAGCCATGTGAGCATTTCTGTGTGTTTGCCGGTATAGGCTGTGAATTGAGCAATAATGAGCCATCTGTGTGTGTGTGCTATGATAAACTGTGCACTGAGTTACACTGAGTGCTTTGTGTGTGTGTGTGTTCTGGAATAGGCAGTGCATTCATTCAAAGTGTGCCATGTGTGCTGAGACTGGCTTAGCATAGAGTCACAATGAGCCATGTGAGCATGTCTGTGTGTGTGCTGGTATGGGCTGTGCATTGAGTCATAATGAAGTCCGTGCTGTGTCTGTGTGTACTGGTATGGACTGGGCAATTCGTCAAAGTGGGAAGTGTATGTGTGTGCTCTTATAGGCCCTTAATTGAATCACAGGGGGCCAAGTGTGTGTGTGTGCTTGTATATGCTATACAGTGAGTCACATTGAGGTCTGTGCATGTGTGTGTGTGTGCTCTATAGGCTGAGCATTGAGTCACAGTGAGGTGTGTGTTTGGGCTCGTATACGTTGCATATTTTGTCACAGTGAGCCGTGTACATTTTGTGTGTGTGTTTGCTGTTATAGGCTGTGAAATGAGACACAGTTAGCCGTCTTTATGTGTTTGTGAGTGTGTACTGTTATAGACTGTGGATAGAGTCACAGTGAGTCGTGTGTTTGTGTGGTATAGGTTGTGCACTGAGTCATATTGAGGTCTGTGTCTGTGTGCTGTATAGGCTGAGCATTGATTCACAGCAAGTTGTGTGTTTGTGCTGCTATAGCCTGAGCATTGAGTCACAATGAGCCGAGTGTGTGTGTGTCTGTGTCTGTGCTGGTATAGACTGTGCATTGAGTAACTGTGAGAGTTTGAAAGCGCTGTTATAAGCTGTGTAATGAGTCACACTGTGCTGTGTATGTTGTTGTGAGTTTGTGTGCGCTGGTATAGGCGGTACGTTGAGTCAAAGTAAGCCATGCCTGTGTGTGTGTGTGTGTGTGTGCTGTTATATGCCATACATTGGGTCAGAATTAGTCGTGTATGTGCGTGTGTGTGCGGGTTTGAGCTCTGCCTTGAGTCACAGTGAGGTGTTCGTGTTATTTATTGTGTGTGTATCATGGTAAAGGCTGTGCTTTGAGCCACTTTCAGGGGTGTGTGTGTGTGTGTGTGTGTGTGTGTGTGTACAATATAGGTTGTTACCCGGATCACATTGAAGTCTGTGTCTGTGTGCTGTATAGTCTGAGCATTGAGTCCCACCTAGGTTTGTGTTTGTGCTGCTATAGCCTGGGCATTGTGTCACAATGAGCTTTGTGAGTGTGTGTGTGCAGAAATAGACTGTGCATTGAGTAAGACTGAGAGTTTTGAGTGCGCTGGTATAGTCTGTGTAATGGGTAACACTGAGCCGTATGTGTTTGTGTGTGTGCTGCTATATGTGGTGCATTGAATCACAGGAAGCCATGCCTGTGTGTGAGTGTGTGTGTCTGTGTGCTGTTAGTCGCCATTCATTGAATCAAAGTGAGTCATGTATGTGTGTGCGTGTGCTGATATAGGCTGTGCATTCAGTCACAGTAGGCATGCGGGTTTTTGTGTGTGTGTCAGTCTGTCATGGAAAGAGCTGTGCTCTGAGTCACTGTGAGTTGTTTGTGTGTGTCTGTGTGCTGCTGTAGGCTGTTCATTAAGTCTTTTTGATACGTGTGTGTGTGTTCTGGTGTAGGCTGTGCTTTGAGTCACTGTGAGCTGTGTGTGTGTCCGTCTGTGTGTTGCAAAAGGCTTTGAATTAAATCTAAAGGAAACATGTGTGTGTGTGTTTGGTATAGTCTGTGCATTGATTTAAAGTGAGATTGGTTTTGTGTGTGTGTGTGTGTGTGTGCACTTGTAGACTGTGCATTCAGCCACAGTAATCTAACTGTGTTTTGGTGTGCTGTTAAAGATTGTGCATTGACTCACACTGAGCTGTGTGAGTGTGTGTGTGTATGTGTGCTGTCATAGGCTGTGCACCTGGTCAAAGGGAAGCATGCGTGTGTTTGTGTGTGTGTGTGTCATACTATAGGATGTGCTTTGTGTCACAGTGAGCTGTGTGTATATGTGTCTGTGTGCTGCTGTAGGCTGTGCATTAAGTCTTTTTGATACGTGTGTGTGTGTTCTGGTGTAGGCTGTGCTTTGAGTCACTGTGAGCCATGTGTGTGTCTGTGTGTGTGTTGCAAAAGGTTTTAAATTAAATCTAAAGGAAACGTGTGTGTGTGTTTTTGGTATAGGCTGTGCATTGATTCAAAGTTAGATTGGTTGTGTGTGTGTGTGTGTGTACTTGTAGACTGTGCATTGAGCCACAGTTATCTGACTGTGTTTCGGTGTGCTGTTAAAGACTGTGCATTGACTCACACTGAGCTGTGTGAGTGTGTGTGTGTGTATGTCTGCTGTCATAGGCTGTGCACCTGGTCAAAGAGAAGCATGCGTGTGTTTGTGTGTGTGTGTGTGTCATAGTATAGGCTGTGTTTGTGTCACTGTGAGCTGTGTGTGTATGTGTCTGTGTGCTGCTGTAGGCTGTGCATTAAGTCTCATTGATATGTGTGTGTGTCTGTGAGCTGGTATAGGCTGTGCATTCAGAGTGTGCCATTTATATGTGTGTGTGCATGTGTGTTGGTATAGGCTGTGCATGCATTCAAAGTGAGCTTGTTTGTGTGTGTGAGTGTGTGCATTCATAGACTGTGCATTGAGTCATAATTAGCCGTATTGGGTCAGTGTGTTGTGTTCTTATAGTTTGTGCATTGACTCACACAGAGCTGTGTGTATGTGTGCATGTGTGTGCTGGCATAGGTTGTGGATTCATTGAAAGTGAGCCATGTGTTTGTGTGCTGGTACAGGTTGAGCATAGAGTGACAGTGAGCCATGTGACCGTGTCTGTGTTTGTGATGGTATGGACTGTGCATTGAGTCGAAGTAAAATACATGTGTGTCTGTGTGGGCTGGTATGGACTGGACAGCTTGTCAAAGTAAAAGTGGTGTGCGTGTGTGTGTCTGTGTGTGTGTGCTTTTACAGGCTGTGAATTGAGTCAAAGGGACCAAGTGTGTGTGTGTGCTCTTAAACAATGTACATTGTGTAACTTTGAGGTGTGTGCGTGTGTGTGTCTGTGAAGTTTAGGCTGAGCATTGAGTCACAGTGAGGTGTGTGTATGGGCTGGTATATCCTGTGCATTGAGTAAGAGTGAGCCGTGTGTCTTTCGTGTGTGTGTTTTCTGGTATAGGCTGTGCAATGAGACACACGGTGCAGTGTGTATGCATCATGTGTATGTCTTAGTATAGGCTGTGCATTGAGTCACAGGGAGCCATGTATCTTTCTGTGTGTGTGGAATTGTGTGCCAGTGTATGTTGGGCAATGGGTCACAGTGAGCCACGTTGTGTGTGTGTGCAGTATAGGTTGTCCACTGGCTCACAATGAGGTCTTTGTGTGTGTGTTGTAT
The DNA here is from genome assembly GCF_003031525.2 of Neophocaena asiaeorientalis asiaeorientalis. Taxonomy (NCBI): domain Eukaryota; kingdom Metazoa; phylum Chordata; class Mammalia; order Artiodactyla; family Phocoenidae; genus Neophocaena; species Neophocaena asiaeorientalis. Next base: position 23,009 of record NW_020175682.1, on the reverse strand, counting down.
AGTTTGAGCATTGAGTGACAGCAAGGTGTGTGTGTGCTGCTATAGCCTGAGCATTGAGTCACAATGTGCTGTGTGTGTGTTTGGGTGAGCTGGTTAAATATTTGCTTTGAGTCACAGTGAGCTGAGTGTATGTGTCTGTGTGTGTGGGTGCTGGCAGAGGCTATGTATAGATTAACAGTGAGCTGTGCATGTGTATATGTGTGTGTGTGTGTGTTGGTGTTCTGGTATAGGCTGTGCATTGAGTCACATGGATCTGTGGGTCTGGGCGTGTATTTTCTGTTATAGGGTGAATGTTGACTCAGAGTGAGGTGTTTATGTGTGTGTGCTAGTATAGACTGTGCATTGAGTCACAGAGAGCCATGTGAGTATGTGTGTGTGTGTGTGCTGCTATAGGCTGTGCATTGAGTCCATTAAGCCATGTATGCGTGTGTGTGCTGATATAGGTTGTGATTTGAAGCACAGTGAGCCATGTGTATGTTTGTGTGTGTACTGCTAAAGGCTGCGCATTGAGTCACAATGTGTCATGTTTGTATGTGCGTGTGCTGTTATAAGCAGTACATTTAGCCACAATGAGCCGTGTGTGTGTCTGTGTGTGCTGGTATATGCTGAGCATTGACTCACAGTGAGGTGTGTGGCAGTGAGTGTGCTGGTTTTGGATGTGCATTGCATCACAGTGAACAGTGTGTGCTGGTATAGGTTGAACTGTGAGTCACAGTGAGCTTGTGAAGGTATGTGTGTGTGCCCGAAGGGCTGTGCATTTAGTCAGAGTGAGATGTGTGATGTGTTGTGGTAGAAGCTGTACACTTAATCACACTGAGGTGTGTGTGTGTGTGTGCTCTATAACCTGAGCATTGACTCACAGTGAGCTGTGTGTGTGTGTGTGCTGGTATATGCTGTTCACAGAGTAACAATGAGGTTTGTGTCTGTGTGTGCTGTATACATTGAGCACTGAGTCACTGTGAGGTGTGTGTTTGTGCTTGTGTAGGCTGTGCATTGAATCACTTTGAGCTGTGTTTGGCTGTGTGTGTGTGTTTCTATAGACTGTGCATTCAAAAAGAGTGAGCCATATGTGTGTGTGTGCTGGTATATGCTGTTCTTTGACTACAGTGAGCTGTGTTTTATTTGTGTGTGTTTGTGTGCTTGTATATGATTGGCCTTGGGTCTCAGGGAGCCGAATGTGGTTTTTTGTGTGTGTGAGCTTGTCTGCATCCTGTTATAGGCTGAGCATTGAGTTACCGTGAGCCATGCATGTGCGTGTGTGTGTATACTTATAGGCCATGCCTTGAGTCACAGGAAGCATTTTTCTGAGCACATGTCTGTGGGTGTGTGGTTGTGTTCTGGTATAGGCTGTGAATTGAAACACACTGAGCCATATGTGTCTCTGAGTGCTGGTAGAAGGTGTGAGTTGAGGCACTGTGAGCCATATGTGTTTCTTTTGGTATAAGCTGAAAAATGAGTTACTGTGAGCAATCTGTGGGTGTGTGTTACATTTACAGGCTGTGCATTGGTCAGAGTGAGCAATGTTTATGCGTGTGTGTTGAGGGGGTGTTATAATAGACAGTAAATTGAGTCACAGTGAGCCATGGATATGTGTCTGTTTGTGTTGGAATAGTCTGTGCATTGAATCAGAGTGAGCCCTGTGTGTGTGTGCGTGTGTGTGTGTGTGTGTGCTGGTATATACAGTGCATAGAGCCACAGGGAGCCATGTGTGTGTATGTGCTCGTATAGGATGTGCACTGAGCCACACTGAGTGGTTTGTGTGTGTGGTATAGCTTGGGCATTGACTGACTGAGAGGGATGTCTGGTTGTGTGTGTGTGCTGGTAAAGGCTGTGAAATGAACTACAGTAATCCTTGCCTGTGAGCCGTGTGTGTGTGTGCTGTTTTGCCTATGCATTGGGTGACAGTGAGGCATGCATGTGTTTGTGTGTGTGTGAATCCTGGCATAGTCTGTGCTTTAATCACTGTGAGCTGTGTTTGTGTGTGTGTGTGTGTGTGTGCTGCTATAGGCTGGACACTAAGTCTCATTGATAAATGTGTGTGTGTGCAGGTGTAGGCTTTGCATTCATTCAAAGTGAGCTGTGTTTGTGTTTCTGTGTGTGTGCCCTTATCAATTATGCATTGAGCAATAGTGAGCCGTCTTTGTGTGTGTGCTGTTATAAACTGTGCATTGAGTCACACTGAGCTCTTTGTGAGTGTGTGTGTGCTGGAATAGGCTCTGCATTCATTCAAAGTGAGCCACGTGTGTTGAGTCAGGCTAAGCATAGAGTCACAGTGAGCCATGTAAGCATTTCTGTGTGTTTGCCGGTATCGGCTGTGAATTGAGCAATAATGAGCAGTCTTTGTGTGCAGAGACTGGTTTAGCATAGAGTCACAGTGAACCACGCGAACATGTCTGTGTGTTTGCCTGTATGGGCTGTGCATTGAGTCAGAATGAAGTCCTTGCTGTGTCTTTGTGTACTGGTATGGACTGGGCAATTCGTCAAAGGGAAAAGTGTATGTGTGTGCTCTCATAGGCCGTTAATTGAATCACAGGGAGCCAAGTGTGTGTGTGCGCTGGTAAATTCTATAAAATGATTCAAATTGAGGTTTGTGCATGTGTGTGTGTGTGCTCTATAGGCTGAGCATTGAGTCACAGCGAGTTGTGTGTTTGGGGTAGTATAGGTTGCATATATTGTCACAGTGAGCCGTGTATCTTTTGTGTGTGTGTTTGCTGCTATAGGCTGTGCAAAGAGACACAGTGAGCCGTGTTTATGTGTTTGTGTGTGTGTACTGTTATAGACTGTGGATAGAGTCACAGTGAGTCGTGTGTGTGTGTGGTATAGATTGTGTACTGAGTCACATTGAGGTCTGTGTCTGTGTGCTGTATAGGCTGAGCATTGATTCACAGCAAGTTGTGTGTTTGTGCTGCTATAGCCTGAGCATTGTGTCGCAGTGAACCGTGTGTGTGTGTGTGTGTCTGTGCTGGTATAGACTGTGCCTTGAGTAACAGTGAGATTTTGAAAGCACATGTACAGGATGTGTAATGAGTCACACTGAGCTGTGTATGTATTTGTGAGTGTGTGTGTGCTGGTATAGGTGGTACGTTGAGTCAAAATAAGGCATGCCTGTGTGTGTGTGTGTGTGTGTGTGTGTGTGTGCTGTTATATGCCAAGCATTAGGTCAGAATTAGGCGTGTATGTGCATGTGTGTGCTGGTATGGGCTCTGCCTTGAGTCACAGTGAGGTGTTCCTGTTATTTATTGTGTGTGTATCATGGTAAAGGCTGTGCATTGTGTCACTTTGAGGTGTGTGTGTGTTTGTATGTGTGTACAACATAGGTTGTTACCCAGATCACATTGAAGTCTGTGTCTGTGTGCTGTATAGTCTGAGCATTGAGTCCCACCTAGGTTTGTGTTTGTGCTGCTATAGCCTGGGCATTGTGTCACAATGAGCTTTGTGAGTGTGTGTGTGCAGATATAGACTGTGCATTGAGTAAGAGTGAGAGTTTTGAGTGCGCTGGTATAGTCTGTGTAATGAGTAACACTGAGCCGTATGTGTTTGTGTGTGTGCTGCTATATGTGGTGCATTGAGTCACAGGAAGCCACGCCTGTGTGTGAGTGTGTGTGTCTGTGTGCTGTTAGTCGCCATTCATTGAATCAAAGTGAGTCATGTGTGTGTGTGCATCTGCTGATATAGGCTGTGCATTCAGTCACAGTAGGCATGCGGGTTTTTGTGTGTGTGTCAGTCTGTCATGGAAAGAGCTGTGCTCTGAGTCACTGTGAGTTGTTTGTGTGTGTCTGTGTGCTGCTGTAGGCTGTTCATTAAGTCTTTTTGATACGTGTGTGTGTGTTCTGGTGTAGGCTGTGCTTTGAGTCACTGTGAGCCATGTGTGTGTCTGTCTGTGTGTAGCAAAAGGCTTTGAATTAAATCTAAAGGAAACGTGTGTTTGTGTTTTTGGTATAGGCTGTGCATTGATTCAAAGTGAGATTGGTTGTGTGTGTCTCTGTGTGTGCACTTGTAGACTGTGCATTGAGCCATAGTAATCTGACTGTGTTTTGGTGTGCTGTTAAAGATTGTGCATTGACTCACACTGAGCTGTGTGAGTGTGTGTGTGTGTATGTCTGCTGTCATAGGCTGTGCACCTGGTCAAAGGGAAGCATGCGTGTGTTTGTGTGTGTGTGTGTGTGTCATAGTATAGGCTGTGCTTTGAGTCACTGTGAGCTGTGTGTGTATGTGTCTGTGTGCTGTTGTAGGCTGTGCATTAAGTCTCATTGATATGTGTGTGTGTCTGTGAGCTGGTATAGGCTGTGCATTCAGAGTGTGCCATTTATGTGTGTGTGTGCATGTGTGTTGGTATAGGCTGTGCATGCATTCAAAGTGAGCGTGTTTGTGTGTGTGTGTGCACTCATACACTGTGCATTGAGTCATAGTTAGCTGTATTTGTGTCAGTGTGTTGTGTTGTTATAGTTTGTGCATTGACTCACACAGAGCCGTGTGTATGTGTGCGTGTGTGTGCTGGAATAGGCTGTGGATTCATTGAAAGTGAGCCATGTGTTTGTGTGCTGGTACAGGTTGAGCATAGAGTCACAGTGAGCCATGTGACCGTGTCTGTGTTTGTGATGGTATGGGCTGTGCATTGAGTCGCAGTGAAATACATGTTTGTCTGTGTGTGCTGGTATGGGCCGGACAACTTGTCAAAATTAAACTGGTGTGCGTGTGTGTGTCTGTGTGTGTGTGTGCTTTTACAGGCTGTGAATTGAGTCAAGGGGACCAAGTGTGTGTGCGTGCTGTTATGCAATGTACAATGTGTAACTTTGAGGTGTGTGCATGTGTGTGTCTGTGAAGTTTAGGCTGAGCATTGAGTCACAGTGAGGTGTGTGTTTGGGCTGGTATAGCCTGTGCATTGAGTAACAGTGAGCCGTGTGTGTTTAGTGTGTGTGTTTGCTGGTATAGGCTGTGCATTCAAACACATTGAGCCGTCTGTGTATCTGAGTGCTGGTAGAGGGAGTGAGTTGAGGCACTGTGAGCCATATGTGTTTCTTTTGGTATAAGCTGAAAAATGAGTTACTGTGAGCAATCTGTGGGTGTGTGTTACATTTACAGGCTGTGCATTGGTCAGAGTGAGCAATGTGTATGCGTGTGTGTGTGGGTGTGTGTTATAATAGACAGTAAACTGAGTCACAGTGAGCCATGGATATGTGTCTGTTTGTGTTGGAATAGTCTGTGCATGGAATCAGAGTGAGCTCTGTGTGTGTGGACGTGTGTGTGTGTGTGCTGGTATATACAGTGCATAGAGTCACAGTGAGCCATATGTGTGTATGTGCTGGTATAGGATGTGCACTGAGCCACAATGAGTGGTGTGTGTGTTCGGTATAGCTTGAGCATCGACTGACAGAGAGGGATGTCTGTGTGTGTGTGTGTGCTGGTAAAGGCTGTGAAATGATCTACAGTAATCCTTGCCTTTGAGCCATGTGTGTGTGTGTGCTGTTATAGGCTATGAATTGGGTGAGAGTGAGGCATGCATGTGTTTGTGTGTCTGTGTGTGAATCCTGGTATAGTCTGTGCGTTAGTCACTGTGAGCTCTGTTTGTGTGTGTGTGTGTGTGTGTGTGCTGTTATAGGCTGGACACTAAGTCTCATTGATAAATGTGTGTGTGTGTGCTGGTGTAGGCTTTGCATTCATTCAAAGTGGGCTGTGTTTGTGTTTCTGTGTGTGTGCCCTTATCAACTACGCATTGAGCAATAGTGAGCCATCTTTGTGTGTGTGCTGTTATAAATTGTGCATTGAGTCACACTGAACTCTGTGTGTGTGTGTGTGTGTGCTGGAATAGGCTCTGCATTCATTCAAAGTGAGCCACGTATGCTGAGTCAGGCTAAGCATAGAGTCACAGTGAGCCATGTGTGCATTTCTGTGTGTTTTCTGGTATGGGCTGTGAATTGAGCAATAATGAGCTGTCTTTGTGTGTGTGCTATTATAGATTGTGTACTGAGTTACACTGAGTGCTTTGTGTGTGTGTGCATTCTGGAATAGGCAGTGCATTCATTCAAAGTGAGCCATGTGTGCGGAGACTGGTTTAGCATAGTGTCACAGTGAGCCACGCGAGCATGTCTGTGTGTTTGCCTGTATGGGCTGTGCATTGAGTCACAATGAAGTCCATGCTGTGTCTGTGTGTACTGTATGGACTGGGCAATTCGTCAAACGGAGAAGTGTGTGTGTGTGCTAGTATATGCTATAAAATGAGTCAAATTGAGGTGTGTGCATGTGTGTGTGTGTGTATTATAGGCTGATCATTGAGTCACAGCGAGGTGTGTGTTTGGGCTAATATAGGTTGCATATTTTATCATAGTGAGCCGTGTACCATTTGTGTGTGTGTTTGCTGGTATAGGCTGTGCAAAGAGACACAGTGAGCCGTGTTTATGTGTCTGTGTGTGTGTACTGTTATAGACTGTGGATAGAGTCACAGTGATTCGTGTGTGTGTGTGTGGTATAGGTTGTGCACTGAGTCACAATGAGGTCTGTGTCTCTGTGCTGTATAGGCTGAACATTGAGTCACAGCAAGTTGTGTGTTTGTGCTGCTATAGCCTGAGCATTGTGTCACAATGAGCCATGTGTGTGTGTGTCTGTGCTGGTATAGACTGTACCCTGAGTAACAGTGAGAGTTTGAAAGCACAGGTATAGGCTGTGTAATGAGTCACACTGAACTGTGTATGTATTTGTGAGTGTGTGTGTGCTAGTACAGGTGGTACGTTGAGTCAAAGTAATCCATGCCTGTGTCTGTGTGTGTGTGCTGTTATACGCCATGAATTGGGTCAGAATTAGGCGTGTATGTGCGTGTGTGTGCTGGTATGGGCTCTGCCTTGAGTCACAGTGAGGTGTTCGTGTTATTTATTGTGTGTGTATCATTGATAAGGCTGTGCATTGAGTCAATTTCAGGTGTGTGTCTGTGTGTGTATAATATAGGTTGTTACACGGATCACATTGAAGTCTGTGTCTGTGTGCTGTATAGTCTGAGCTTTGAGTCCCACCTAGGTTTGTGTTTGTGCTGCTATAGCCTGGGCATTGTGTCACAATGAGCTTTGTGAATGTGTGTGTGCAGATATAGACTGTGCATTGAGTAAGAGTGAGAGTTTTGAGTGCGCTGGTATAGTCTGTGTAATGGGTAACACTGAGCCGTATGTGTTTGTGTGTGTGCTGCTATATGTGGTGCATTGAGTCACAGAAAGCCATGCCTGTGTGTGAGTGTGTGTGTCTGTATGCTGTTAGTCGCCATTCATTGAATCAAAGTGAGCCATGTATGTGTGTGTGTGTGCTGATATAGGCTGTGCATTCAGTCACAGTAGGCATGCGGGTTTTTGTGTGTGTGTCAGTCTGTCATGGAAAGAGCTGTGCTCTGAGTCACTGTGAGTTGTTTGTCTGTGTCTGTGTGCTGCTGTAGGCTGTTCATTAAGTCTTTTTGATACGTGTGTGTGTGTTCTGGTGTAGACTGTGCTTTGAGTCAGTGTGAGCCGTGTGTGTGTCTGTCTGTGTGTTGCAAAAGGCTTTGAATTAAATCTAAAGGAAACGTGTGTGTGTGTGTTTGGTATAGGCTGTGCATTGATTCAAAGTGAGATTGGTTGTGTGTGTGTGTGTGTGTGTGTGTGCCCTTGTAGACTGTGCATTGAGCCACAGTAATCTGCCTGTGTTTCAGGGTGCTGTTAAAGATTGTGCATTGACCCACACTGAGCTGTGTGAGTGTGTGTGTGTGTATGTCTGCTTTCATAGGCTGTGCACCTGGTCAAAAGGAAGCATACGTGTGTTTGTGTGTGTGTGTGTGTCATAGTAGAGGCTGTGCATTGAGTCACTGTGAGCTGTGTGTATGTGTCTGTGTGCTGCTTTAGGCTGTGCATTAAGTTTCATTGATATGTGTGTGTGTCTGTGAGCTGGTATAGGCTGTGCATTCAGAGTGTGCCATTTATGTGTGTGTGTGCATGTGTGTTGGTATAGGCTGTGCATGCATTAAAACTGAGCTTGTTTGTGTGTGTGTGTGCACTCATACACTGTGCATTGAGTCATAGTTAGCCGTATTTGTGTCAGTGTGTTGTGTTGTTATAGTTTGTGCATTGACTCACACAGAGCCGTGTGTATGTGTGCGTGTGTGTGCTGGAATAGGCTGTGGATTCATTGAAAGTGAGCCATGTGTTTGTGTGCTGGTACAGGTTGAGCATAGAGTCACAGTGAGCCATGTAACCATGTCTGTGTTTGTGATGGTATGGGCTGTGCATTGAGTCGCAGTGAAATACATGTTTGTCTGTGTGTGCTGGGATGGGCTGGGCAACTTGTCAAAATAAAACTGGTGTACGTATGTGTGTCTGTGTGTGTGTGTGCTTTTACAGGCTGTGAATTGAGTCAAGGGGACCAAGTGTGTGTGCGTGCTGTTATGCAATGTACAATGTGTAACTTTGAGGTGTGTGCGTGTGTGTGTCTGTGAAGTTTAGGCTGAGCATTGAGTCACAGTGAGGTGTGTGTTTGGGCTGGTATAGCCTGTGCATTGAGTAACAGTGAGCCGTGTGTGTTTTGTGTGTGTGTTTGCTGGTATAGGCTGTGCAATGAGACACACTGTGCTGTGTTTATGTATAGTGTGTATGTCTTAGTATAGGCTGTGCAATGAGACACACTGTGCTGTGTGTAAGTATCATGTGTATGTCTTAGTATAGGCTGTGCATTGAGACACAGGGAACCCTGTATCTGTGTGTGTGGGAGTGTGTGCTGGTGTAGGCTCTGCAATTGGTCACAGTGAGCCACGTTTGTGTGTGTGTGCAGTATAGGTTGTACACTGGCTCACAATGAGGTCTTTGTGTGTGTGTTGTATAGTTTGAGCATTGAGTGACAGTAAGGTGTGTGTGTGCTGCTATAGCCTGAGCATTGAGTCACAATGTGCTCTGCGTGTGTTTTTGTGAGCTGGTTAAATATTTGCTTTGAGTCACATTGAGCCGAGTGTATGTGTCTGTGTGTGTGTGTGCTGGCAGAGGCTATGCATAGATTAACAGTGAGCTGTGCATATGTATATGTGTGTGTGTGTGTGTTGGTGTGCTGGTATAGGCTGTACATTGAGTCACACGGATCTTTGGGTCTGGGCGTGTATTTTCTTTTATAGGGTGAAAGTTGACTCAGAGTGAGGTGTTTATGTGTGTATGCTAGTATAGACTGTGCAATGAGTCACAGAGAGCCATGTGAGTATATGTGTGTGTGTGCGCTGCTATAGGCTGTGCATTGACTCCCATTAGGCCATGTATGTTTGTGTGTGCTGATATAGTTTGTGCTTTGAAGCACAGTGAGCCATGTGTATGTTTGTGTGTGTACTGGTAAAGGCTGCGTATTGAGTCACAATGTGTCATGTTTGTATGTGCGTGTGCTGTTATAGGCAGTATATTGAGCCACAGTGAGCCGTGTGTGTGTCTGTGTGTGCTGGTATATGCTGAGCATTGACTCACAGTGAGGTGTGTGGCTGTGAGTGTGCTGGTTTAGGTTGTGCATTGCATCACAGTGAACAGTGTGTGTGTGTCTGCTGGTACAGGTTGTACTCTGAGTCACAGTGAGCTTGTGAAGGTATGTGTGTGTGCCCGAAGGGCTGTGCATTTAGTTAGAGTGAGCCGTGGGATGTTTTGTGGTATAAGCTGTACACTTAATCACACTGAGGTGTGTGTGTGTGTGCTCTATAACCTGAGCCTTGACTCACAGTGAGGTGTGTCTGCGTGTGTGTGTTGGTATAAGCTGTGCATTGAGTCATAGGAAGCTGTATATGTGTGTGTAATGGTATATGCTGTTCACAGTGTAACAATGAGGTTTGTGTCTCTGTGTGCTGTAAACATTGAGCACTGAGTCACTGTGAGGTGTGTGTTTGTGCTTGTATAGGCTGTGCATTGAATCACTTTGAGCTGTGTTTGGCTGTGTGTGTGTGTTGCTATAGACTGTGCATTCAAAAAGAGTGAGCCATATGTGTGTGTATATATGTGTGTGTGCTGGTATATGCAGTTCTTTGATTACAGTGAGCTGTGTTTTATTTGTGTGTTTTTGTGTGCTTGTATATGATCGGCATTGGGTCTCAGGGAGCGGAATGTGGTTTTTTGTGTGTGTGAGCTTGTCTGTATCCTGTTATAGGCTGAGCATTGTGTTACTGTGAGCCATGCATGTGTGTGTGTGTGTATACTTATAGGCCATGCCTTGAGTCACAGGAAGTATTTTTCTGTGTACATGTCTGTGGGTTTGTGGTTGTGTTCTGGTATAAGCTGTGCATTGAAACACATTGAGTCGTCTGTGTATCTGAATGCTGGTAGAGGGTGTGAGTTGAGGCACTGTAAGCCATATGTGTTTCTTTTGGTATAGGCTTTAAAATGAGTTACAGTGAGCAATCTGTGGGTGTGTGTTACATTTACAGGCTGTGCATTGGTCAGAGTGAGCAATGTGTATACATGTGCATGTGTGGGTGTGTTATAATAGACAGTAAATTGAGTCACACTGAGCATGGATATGTGTCTGTTTGTGTTGATATAGTCTGTGCATTGAATCAGAGTGAGCTCTGTGTGTGTGTGTGTGTGTGTGTGCAGGTATATACAGTGCATAGAGTCACAGTGAGCCATATGTGTGTATGTGCTCGTATAAGATGAGCACTGAGCCACACTGAGTGGTGTGCGTGTGCGGTATAGCTTGGGCATTGCCTGACAGACAGGGATGTCTGTGTGTGTGTGTGCTGGTAAAGGCTGTGAAATGAACTACAGTAATCCTTGCCTGTGAGCCATGTGTGTGTGTGTGCTGTTATAGTCTATGAATTGGGTGAGAGTGAGGCATGCATGTGTTTGTGTGTCTGTGTGTGAATCCTCGTATAGTCTGTGCTTTAGTCACTGTGAGCTGTGTTTGTCTGTGTGTGTGTGTGTGCTGCTATAGGCTGGACACTAAGTCTCATTGATAAATGTGTGTGTGTTTGCTGGTGTAGGCTTTGCATTCATTCAAAGTGAGCTGTGTTTGTGTTTCTGTGTGTGTGTCCTTATCAACTATGCATTGAGCAATAGTGAGCCGTCTTTGTGTGTGTGCTGTTATAAATTGTGCATTGAGTCACACTGAGCTCTGTGTGTGTGTGTGTGTGTGTGTGTGTGCTGGAATAGGCTCTGCATTCATTCAAAGTGAGCCACGTATGCTGAGTCAGGCTAAGCATAGAGTCACAGTGAGCCATGTAAGCATTTCTGTGTGTTTGCCAGTATCGGCTGTGAATTGAGCAATAATGAGCCGTCTTTGTGTGTGTGCTATTATAGATTGTGTACTGAGTTACACTGAGTGCTTTGTGTGTGTGTGCCTTCTGGAATAGGCAGTGCATTCATTCAAAGTGAGCCATGTGTGCAGAGACTGGTTTAGCATAGAGTCACAGTGAGCCACGCAAGCATGTCTGTGTGTTTGCCTGTATGGGCTGTGCATTGTGTCACAATGAAGTCCGTGCTTTGTGTGTACTGGTATGGACTGAGCAATTCGTCAAAGGGAGAAGTGTGTGTGTGTGCTCTCATAGGCCGTTAATTGAATCACAGGGAGAGAAGTGTGTGTGTGTGCTGGTATAAGCTATAAAATGAGTCAAAATGAGGTGTGTGCATGTGTGTGTTTGTGCATTATAGGCCGAGCATTGAGTCACAGCGTGGTGTGTGTTTGGGCTAATATAGGTTGCATATTTTATCACAGTGAGCCGTGTACCATTTGTGTGTGTGTTTGCTGGTATTGGCTGTGCAAAGAGACACAGTGAGCCGTGTTTATGTGTTTGTTTCAGTGGACTGTTATAGACTGCGGATAGTCACAGTGAGTCGTGTGTGTGTGTGGTATAGGTTGTGCACTGAGTCACAATGAGGTCTGTGTCTGTGTGCTGTATAGGCTGAGCATTGAGTCACAGCAAGTTTTGTGTTTGTGCTGCTATAGCCTGAGCATTGTGTCACAATGAGCCGTGTGTGTATGTGTCTGTGCTGGTATAGACTGTATTTTGAGTAACAGTGAGAGTTTGAAAGCACAGGTATAGGCTGTGTAATGAGTCACACTGAGCTGTGTATGTATTTGTGAGTGTGTGTGTGCTGGTATAGGCGGTATATTGAGTCAAAGTAAGCCATGCCTGTGTGTGTGTGTGTGTGTGCTTTTATATGCCATGCATTGGGTCAGAATTAGACGTGTATGTGCGTGTGTGTGCTGGTATGGGCTTTGCCTTGAGCCACAGTGAGGTGTTTGTGTTATTTACTGTGTGTGTATCATGGTAAATGCTGTGCATTGAGTCATATTGAGGGGTGTGTGTATGTGTGTGTACAATATAGGTTGTTACCCGGATCACATTGAAGTCTGTGTCTGTGTGCTGTATAGTCTGAGCATTGAGTCCCACCTAGGTTTGTGTTTGTGCTGCTATAGCCTGGGCATTGTGCCACAATGAGCTTTGTGAGTGTGTGTGTGCAGATATAGACTGTGCATTGAGTAAGAGTGTGAGTTTTGAGAGCGCTGGTATAGTCTGTGTAATGAGTAATACTGAGCCGTATGTGTTTGTGTGTGTGCTGCTATTTGTGGTGCATTGAGTCACAGGAAGTCATGCCTGTGTGTGAGTGTGTGTGTCTGTGTGCTGTTAGTCGCCATTCATTAAATCAAAGTGAGCCATGTATGTCTGTGCGTGTGCTGATATAGGCTGTGCATTCAGTCACGGTAGGCATGCGTGTTTTTGTGTGTGTGTCAGTCTGTCATGGAAAGAGCTGTGCTCTGAGTCACTGTGGGTTGTTTGTGTGTGTCTGTGTGCTGCTGTAGGCTGTTCATTAAGTCTTTTTGATACGTGTGTGTGTGTTCTGGTCTAGGTTGTGCTTTGAGTCACTGTGAGCCGTATGTGTGTCTGTCTGTGTGTTGCAAAAGGCTTTGAATTAAATCTAAAGGAAACGTGTGTGTGTGTTTCTGGTATAGGCTGTGCAATGATTCAAAGTGAGATTGGTTGTGTGTGTGTGTGTGTTTGTGTGCACTTGTAGACTGTGCATTAAGCCATAGTAATCTGACTGTTTTCGGGTGCTGTTAAAGATTGTGCATTGACTCACACTGAGCTGTGTGAGTGTGTGTTTGTGTATGTCTGCTGTCATAGGCTGTGCACCTGGTCAAAGGGAAGCATGGTGTGTTTGTGTGTGTGTGTGTGTCATAGTATAGGCTGTGCTTTGAGTCATGTGAGCTGTGTGTGTATGTGTCTCTGTGCTGCTGTAGGCTGTGCATTAAGTCTCATTGATATGTGTGTGTGTCTGTGAGCTGGTATAGGCTGTGCATTCAGAGTGTGCCATTTATGTGTGTGTGTGCATGTGTGTTGGTATAGGCTGTGCATGCATTAAAACTGAGCTTGTTTGTGTGTGTGTGTGCACTCATAAACAGTGCATTGAGTCATAGTTAGCTGTATTTGTGTCAGTGTGTTGTGTTGTTATAGTTTGTGCATTGACTCACACAGAGCCGTGCGTATGTGTGCGTGTGTGTGCTGGAATAGGCTGTGGATTCATTGAAAGTGAGCCATGTGTTTGTGTGCTGGTACAGGTTGAGCATAGAGTCACAGTGAGCCATGTGACCGTGTCTGTGTTTGTGATGGTATGGGCTGTGCATTGAGTCGCACTGAAATACATGTGTGTCTGGGTGTGCTGGTATGGGCTGGGCAACTTGTCAAAGTAAAAGTGGTGTGTGGGTGTGTGTCTGTGTGTGTCTGCTTTTATAGGCTGTGAATTGAGTCAAGGGGACCAGAGTGTGTGTGTGCTCTTATACAATGTACAATGTGTAACTTTGAGGTGTGTGCGTGAGTGTTTCTGTGAAGTTTAGGCTGAGCATTGAGTCACAGTGAGGTGTCTGTTTGGGCTGGTATAGCCTGTGCATTGAGTAACAGTTAGCCATGTGTGTTTTGTGTGTGTGTTTGCTGGTATAGGCTGTACAATGAGACACACTGTGCTGTGTGTATGTATAGTGTGTATGTCTTATATAGGCTGTGCATTGAGTCACAGGGAGCCATGTATCTTTCTGTGTGTGTGTGGAAGTGTGTGCTGCTGTAGGCTGTGCAATGGGTCACAGTGAGGCACGTTTGTGTGTGTGTGCAGTATAGGTTGTCCACTGGCTCACAATGAGGTCTTTGTGTGTGTGTTGTATAGTTTGAGCATTGAGTGACAGCAAAGTGTATGTGTGCTGCTATAGCCTGAGCATTGAGTCACAATGTGCTGTGTGTGTGTTTGTGTGAGCTGGTTAAATATTTGCTTTGAGTCACATTGAGCCGAGTGTATATGTCTGTGTGTGTGTGTGCTGGCAGAGCCTATGCATAGATTAACAGTGAGCTGTGCATGTGTATATGTGTGTGTGTGTGTGTTGGTGTGCTGGTATAGTCTGTGCATTGAGTCACAGGAAGCTGTGTATGTGTGTGTGCTGGTATATGCTGTTCACAAAGTAACAATGAGGTGTGTGTCTGTGTGTGCTGTATACATTGAGCACTGAGTCACTGTGAGGTGTGTGTTTGTGCTTTTACAGGCTGTGCATTGAATAACTTTGAGCTGTGTTTGGCTGTGTGCGTGTGTGTTGCTATAGACTGTGCATTCAAAAAGTGTGAGCCATATGTGTGTGTATATGTGTTTGTGTTCTGGTATATGCTGTTCTTTGATTACAGTGAGCTGTGTTTTCTTTGTGTGTGTTTGTGTCCTTGTATATGATCGGTATTGGGTCTCAGGGAGCCGAATGTGGTTTTTTGTGTGTGTGAGCTTCTCTGTATCCTTTTATAGAATGAGCATTGAGTTACCGTGAGCCATGCATATGTGTGTGTGTGTATACTTATAGGCCATGCCTTGAGTCACAGGAAGTATTTCTCTGTGCACATGTCTGTGGGTTTGTGGTTGTGTTCTGGTATAGGCTGTGCATTGAAACACACTGAGCCATCTCTGTATCTGAGTGCTGGTAGAGGGTGTGAGTTGAGGCACTGTGAGCCATATGTGTTTCTTTTGGTATAGGCTGAAAAATGAGTTACTGTGAGCAATCTGTGTGTGTGTGTTACATTTACAGGTTGTGCATTGGTCAGAGTGAGCAATGTTCATGTGTGTGTGTGTGTGTGTGTGTTTGAGTCACAGTGAGCCATGGATATGTGTCTGTTTGTGTTGGAATAGTCTGTGCATTGAATCATTGAGCTCTGTGTGTGTGTGTGTGTGTGTGTGTGTGTGTGTGTGTGCTGGTATATACAGTGCATAGAGTCACAGTGAGCCATATGTGTGTATGTGCTGGTATAGGATGTGTATTGAGCCACACTGAGTGGTGTGTGTGTGCGGTATAGCTTGAGCATTGACTGACAGAGAGGGATGTCTGTGTGTGTGTGTGTGCTGGTAAAGGCTGTGAAATGAACTACAGTAATCCTTGCCTGAGAGCCATGTGTGTGTGTGTGCTGTTATAGGCTATGAATTGGGTGAGAGTTAGGCATGCATGTGTTTGTGTGTCTGTGTGTGAATCCTGGTATAGGCTGGACACTAAGCCTCATTGATAAATGTGTGTGTGTGTGCTGGTGTAGGCTTTGCATTCATTCAAAATGAGTTGCGTTTGTGTTTCTGTGTGTGTGCCCTTATCAACTATGCATTGAGAAATAGTGAGCCGTCTTTGTGTGTGTGCTGTTATAAATTATGCATTGAGTCACACTGAGCTCTGTGTGTGTGTGCTGGAATAGGCTCTGCATTCATTCAAGTGAGCCCCGTGTGCTGTGTCAGGGTAAGCATAGAGTCAGAGTGAGCCATGTAAGCATTTCTGTGTGTTTGGCAGTATGGGCTGTGAATTGAGCAATAATGAGCCGTCTTTGTGTGTGTGCTATTATAGATTGTGTACTGAGTTACACTGAATGCTTTGTGTGTGTTTGCATTCTGCAATAAGCAGTGCATTCATTCAAAGTGAGCCATGTGTGCAGAGACTGGTTTAGCATAGAGTCACAGTGAGCATGTCTGTGTGTTTACCTGTATGGGCTGTGTATGGAGTCACAATGAGGTCCGTGCTCTCTCTGTGTGTACTGCTATGGACTGGGCTATTCGTCAAAGGGAGAAGTGTGTGTGTGTACTCTCATAGGCCATTCATTGAATCACAGGGAGCCAAGTGTGTGTGTGTGCTGGTATATGCTATAAAATGAGTCAAATTGTGGTGTGTGCATGTGTGTGTGTGTGCACTATTGGCTGAGCATTGAGTCACAGCGAGGTGTGTGTTTGGGCTCGTATAGGTTGCATATTTTGTCACAGTGAGCCGTGTACATTTTGTGTGTGTGTTTGCTGGTATAGGCTGTGCAAAGAGACCCAGTGAGCCGTGTTTATGTGTTTGTGTGTGTGTACTGTTATAGACTGTAGATAGAGTCACAGTGAGTCGTGTGTGTGTGTGGTATATGTTGTGCACTGAGTCACATTGAGGTCTGTGTCTGTGTGCTGTATAGGCTGAGCATTGATTCACAGAAAGTTGTGTGTTTGTGCTGCTATAGCCTGAGCATTGTTTCACAATGAGCCGTGTGTGTGTGTGTCTCTGTGCTGGTATAGACTGTGCCTTGAGTAACAGTGAGTGTTTGAATGCACAGGTAAAGTCTGTGTAATGAGTCACACTGAGCTGTGTATGTTTTTGTGAATGTTTGTGTGCTGGTATAGGCGGTACGTTGAGTCAAAGTAAGCCATGCCTGTGTGAGTGTGTGTGTGTGCTCTTATATGCCATGCATTGGGTCAGAATTAGGCGTGTATGTGCGTGTGTGTGATGGTATGGGCTCTGCCTTGCATCACAGTGAGGTATTCATGTTATTGATTGTGTGTGTATCATGGTAAAGGCTGTGCATTGAGTCACTTTGAGGTGTGTGTGTGTGTACAATATAGGTTGTTACCCGGATCACATTGAAGTCTGTGTATGAGTGCTGTATAGTCTGAGCATTGAGTCCCACCCAGGTTTGTGTTAGTGCTGCTATAGCCTGGGCATTGTGTCACAATGAGCTTTTTGAGTGTGTGTGTGCAGATATAGACTGTGCATTGAGTAAGAGTGAGAGTTCTGAGTGCGCTGGTATAGTCTGTGTAATGGGTAACACTGAGCCCTATGTGTTTTTGTGTGTTTGATGCTGTATGTGGTGCATTGAGTCACAGTAAACCATGCTGTGTGAGTGTGTATGTCTGTGTGCTGTTTGTCGCCATTCATTGAATCAAAGTGAGCCATGTATGTGTGTGCGTGTGCTGATATAGGCTGTGCATTCAGTCAGAGTAGGCATGCAGGTTTTTGTGTGTGTGTCATTCTGTCATGGAAAGAGCTGTGCTCTGAGTCAGTGTGAGTTGTTTGTGTGTGACTGTGTGCTGCTGTAGGCTGTTCATTAAGTCTTTTTGATACGTGTGTGTGTGTCCTGGTGTAGGCTGTGCTTTGAGTCACTGTGAGCCGTGTGTGTGTCTGTGTGTTGCAAAAGGCTTTGAATTAAATCTAAAGGAAACGTGTGTGTGTGTTTTTGGTATAGGCTGTGCATTGATTTAAAGCGAGATTGGTTGTGTGTGTGTGTGTTTGTGTTCAGTTGTAGACTGTGCATTGAGCCATAGTAATCTGACTGTGTTTCGGTGTGCTGTTAAAGATTGTGCATTGACTCACACTGAACTGTGTGAGTGTGTGTGTGTGTATGTCTGCTGTCATAGGCTGTGCACCTGGACAAAGGGAAGCATGCGTGTGTTTGTGTGTGTGTGTGTCATAGTATAGGCAGTGCTCTGAGTCACTGTGAGCTGTGTGTGTATGTGTTTGTGTGCTGCTGTAGGCTGTGTACTAAGTCTCATTGATATGTGTGTGTGTCTGTGAGCTGGTATAGGCTGTGCATTCAGAGTGTGCAATTTATGTGTGTGTGTGCATGTGTGTTGGTATAGGCTGTGCATGCATTCAAAGTGAGCTTGTTTGTGTGTGTGTTTGTGCAATCATAGACTGTGCATTGAGTCATAGGTAGCCGTATTTGTGTCAGTGTGTTGTGTTGTTATAGTTTGTGCATTGACTCACACAGAGCTGTGTGTATGTGTGCGTGTGTGTGCTGGAATAGGCTGTGGATTCATTGAAAGTGAGCCATGTGTTTGTGTGCTGGTACAGGTTGAGCATAGAGTCACAGTGAGCCATGTGACCGTGTCTGTGTTTGTGATGGTATGGGCTGTGCATTGAGTCACACTAAAATATATGTGTGTCTGGGTGTGCTAGTATGGGCTGGGAAACTTTTCAAAGTAAAATGGTGTGTGTGTCTGTGTGTGTGTGTGCTTTTATAGGCTATGAATTGAGTCAAGGGTACCAAGTGTATGTGTGTGCTGTTATACAATATAAAATGTGTAACTTTGAGGTGTGTGAGTGTGTGTGTCTGTGAAGTTTATGCTGAGCATTGAGTCACAGTGAGGTGTTTGTTTGGGCTGGTATAGCCTGTGCATTGAGTAACAGTGAGCCGTGTGTGTTTGTGTGTGTGTTTGCTGGTATAGGCTGTGCAATGAGACACACAGTGCTGTGTGTATGTATCATGTGTATGTCTTAGTATAGGCTGTGCATTGAGTCACAGGGAGCCATGTATCTTTCTGTGTGTGTGGAAGTTTGTGCTGGTGTAGGCTGTGCAATGGGTCACAGTGAGCCACGTTTTTGTGTGTGTGCAGTATAGGTTGTACACTGGCTCACAATGAGGTCTTTGTGTGTGTGTTGTATAGTTTGAGCATTGAGTGCCAGCAAGTTATGTGTGTGCTGCTATAGCCTGAGCACTGAGTCACAATGTGCTGTGTGTGTGTTTGTGTGAGCTGGTTAAATATTTGCTTTGAGTCACAGTGAGTTATGTGTGTGTGTGCACTAACATGTGTGGAGCATTTACCACTTTTGTGTGTGTGTTGTATAGTTTGAGCATTGAGTGCCAGCACGTTATGTGTGTGCTGCTATAGGCTGTGCATTGAGTTACATGGAACTGTGGGTCTGTATTTCCTGTTATAGAGTGAACGTTGACTCAGAGTGAGGTGTTTATGTGCGTGTGCTAGTATAGACTGTGCATTGAGTCACAGAGAGCCATGTGAGTATGAGTGTGTGTGTGTGTTGGTGTGCTGGTATAGGCTGTGCATTGAGTTACATGGAACTGTGGGTCTGTATTTCCTGTTATAGAGTGAACGGTGACTCAGAGTGAGGTGTTTATGTGTGTGTGCTAGTATAGACTGTGCATTGAGTCACAGAGAGCCATGTGAGTATGAGTGTGTGTGTGTGTGTGTGTGCTGCTATAGGCTGTGCATTGAGTCCCATTAGGCCAAGTATGTGTGTGTGTGCTGATATAGGTTGTGCTTTGAAGCCCAGTGAGCCATGTGTATGTTTGTGTGTGTACTGGTAAAGGCTGCACATTGAGTCACAATGTGTCATGTTTATATGTGCGTGTGCTGTTATAGGCAGTACAATGAGCCACAATGAGCCGTGTGTGTGTCTGTGTGTGCTGGTATATGCTGAGCATTGACTCACAGTGAGGTGTGTGGCTGTGAGTGTGCTGGTTTAGGTTGTGAATTGCATCACACTGAACAGTGTGTTTGTGTGTGCTGGTATAGGTTGAACTCTGAGTCACAGTGAGGTTGTGAATGTATGTGTGTGTGCCCGAAGGTCTGTGCATTTAGTCAGAGTGAGCCGTGTGATGTGTTGTGGTATAAGCTGTACACTAAATCACACTCAGGTGTGTGTGTGTGTGCTCCATAACCTGAGCATTGATGCACAGTGAGGTGTGTATGAGTGTGTTTGTGTGTTGGTATAGACTGTGCGTTGAGTCACAGGAAGCTGTGTATGTGTGTGTGCTGGTATATGCTGTTCACAGAGTAACACTGAGGTTTGTGACTGTGTGTGCTGTATACATTGAGCACTGAGTCACTGTGAAGTGTGTGCTTGTGCTTGTATAGGCTGTGCATTGAATCACTTTGAGCTGTGTTTGGCTGTGTGTGTGTGTTGCTATAGACTGTGCATTCAAAAAGAGGGAGCCATATGTGAGTGTGTATGTGTGTGAGTGCTGGTATATGCTGTTCTTTGATTTCAGTGAGCTGTGTTTTATTTGTGTGTGTTTGTGTGCTTGTATATGATCGGCATTGGGTCTCAGGGAGCCGAATGTGGTTTTGTGTGTGTGTGAGCTTGTCTGTATCCTGTTATAGACTGAGCATTGAGTTACCGTGAGCCATGCATGTGTGTGTGTGTGTGTGTATACTTATAGGTCATGCCTTGAGTCACAGGAAGTATTTTTCTTTGCACATGTCTGTGGGTGTGTGGTTGTGTTCTGGTATAGGCTGTGCATTGAAACACACTGAGCCGTCTGTGTATCTGAGTGCTTGTAGAGGGTGTGAGTTGAGGCACTGTGAGACATATGTGTTTCTTTTGGTATAGGCTGAAAAATGAGTTACTGTGAGCCATCTGTGGGTGTGTGTTACATTTACAAGCTGTGCATTGGTCAGAGTGAGCAATGTGTATGCGTGTGTCTGTGTGGGTGTGTTATAATAGACAGTAAATTGAGTCACAGTGAGCCATGGATATATGTCTGTTTGTGGAATAGTCTGTGCATTGAATCAGAGTGAGCTCTGTGTGTGTGTGTGTGTGTGTGTGTGTGCTGGTATATACAGTGCATAGAGTCACAGTGAGCCATATGTGTGTATGTGCTGGTATAGGATGTGCACTGAGCCACACTGAGTGGTGTGTGTGTGTGGTATAGCTTGAACATTGACTGACAGAGAGGGATGTCTGTGTGTGTGTGTGCTGGTTAAGCCTGTGAAATGAACCACATTAAGCCTTGCCTGTGAGACATGTGTGTGTGTGGGCTGTTATAGGCTATGCATTGGGTGATAGTGAGGCATGCATGTGTTTGTGTGTGTGTGTGTTTGAATCCTGGTATAATCTGTTCTTTAGTCAATGAGAGCTGTGTTTGTGTGTGTGTGTGTGCTGCTATAGGCTGGAGACTAAGTCTCATTGATAAATGTGTGTGTGTGTGTGTGTGCTGGTATAGGCTTTGTATTCATTCAGAATGAGCTGTGTTTGTGTGTGCCCTTATCAACTATGCATTGAGCAATAGTGAGCCGACTTTGTGTGTGTGCTGTTATAGATTGTGCATTGAGTCACACTGAGCTGTGTGTGTGAGTTTGTGTGTGTGTCTCTGTGTTCTGGAATAGGCTATGCATGATTCATAGTGAGCCACGTGTTCTGAGACAGGCTTAGCATAGACTCACAGTGAGCCATGTGAGCATTTCTGTGTGTTTGCCGGTATAGGCTGTGAATTGAGCAATAATGAGCCATCTGTGTGTGTGTGCTATGATAAACTGTGCACTGAGTTACACTGAGAACTTTGTGTGTGTGTGCATCCTGGAATAGGCAGTGCATTCATTCAAAGTGTGCCATGTGTGCTGAGACGGGCTTAGCATAGAGTCACAGTGAGCTATGTGAGCATGTCTGTGTGTGTGCTGGTATGGGCTGTGCATTGAGTCATAATTAAATCCGTGCTCTGTCTGTGTGTACTTGTATGGACTGGGCAATTCGTCAAAGTGGGAAGTGCGTGTGTGTGTTCTTATAGGCCGTTAATTGAATCACAGGGAGCCAAGTGTGTGTGTGTGCTTGTATATGCTATACAGTGAGTCACATTGAGTTGTGTGCATGTGTGTGTGTGTGCTCTATAGGCTGAACATTGATTCACAGCGAGATGTGTGTTTGGGCTCGTATAGGTTGCATATTTTGTCACAGTGAGGCGTGTATATTTTGTGTGTGTGTTTGCTGGTATAGGCTGTACAATGAGACACAGTGAGCCGTCTTTATGTGTTTGTGAGTGTGTAGTATAGACTGTGGCTAGAGTCACAGTGATTCGTGTGTCTCTGTGGTATAGGTTGTGCACTGAGTCACATTGAGGTCTGTGTCTGTGTGCTGTATAGGCTGAGCATTGATTCACAGCAAGTTGTGTGTTTGTGCTGCTATAGCCTGAGCATTGAGTCACAATGAGCCGAGTGTGTGTGTGTCTGTGTCTGTGCTGGTATAGACTGTGCATTGAGTAACTGTGAGAGTTTGAAAGTGCTGTTATAAGCTGTGTACTGAGTCACACTGTGCTGTGTATGTTGTTGTGAGTTTGTGTGCGCTGGTATAGGCGGTACGTTGAGTCAAAGTAAGCCATGCCTGTGTGTGTGTGTGCTGTTATATGCCATGCATTGTTCAGAGTTAGGAGTTTATGTGTATATGTGTGTGCTGGTAGAGGCTGTGCATTGAGCCTCAGTGAACTGTTCGTGTTTATTTGTGTGTGTGTGTCATAGTATAGGCTGTGCATTGAATCACTGTGAGGTGTGTGTGTGTGTGTGTCTACAATATAGGTCGTTCCCCACATCACACTGAAGTCTGTGATTGTGTGCTGTATAATCTGATCATTGAGTCCCAGCTAGGTGTGTGTTTGTGTTGCTATAGCCTGGGCATTTTGCCACAATGAGCTTTGTTTGTGTGTGTGTGCTGATATAGACTGTGCATTGAGTAAGAGTGAGAGTTTTGAGAGCGCTGGTACAGGCTGTGTAATAGGTAACACTGAGCTGTATGTGTTTGTGTGTGCTGCTATATGTGGTGCATTGAGTCACAGTAAGCCATGCCTGTGTGTGAGCGTGTGTGTCTGTGTGCTGTTCGTCGCCATTCATTGAATCAAAGTGAGTCATGTATGTGTGTGCATGTGCTGATGTAGGCTGTGCATTCAGTCACGGTAGGCATGCGGGTTTTTGTGTGTGTGTCAGTCTGTCATGGAAAGAGCTGTGCTCTGAGTCACTGTGAGTTGTTTGTGTGTGTCTGTGTGCTGCTGTAGGCTGTTCATTAAGTCTTTTTGATAGGTGTGTGTGTGTTCTTGTATAGGCTGTGCTTCAAATCACTCTATGCCGTGTGTGTGTCTGTCTGTGTGTTGCAAAAGACTTTGAATTAAATCTAAAGGAAACATGTGTGTGTGTGTTTTTGGTATAGGCTGTGCATTGATTCAAAGTGAGATTGGTTGTGTGCATGTGTGTGCAATTGTAGACTGTGCATTGAGCCACAGTAATCTGACTGTGTTT
>NW_020175681.1:0-957 GCF_003031525.2 Neophocaena asiaeorientalis asiaeorientalis | reverse complement strand
TAGGGTTAGGGTTGGGGTTAGGGTTAGGGGACGGGAATGGTATAGGGTATAGGTTAGGGTACAACGGTTTAGGGTGAGCGTACGTTTTAGGGTATGGGTTAGTTTTAGCGTACGGGGTAGGATTAGGGGACGGGTTAGGGTAAGGCTTCGGGTAAGGGTTAGGGTTAGGGTTAGGGGACAGGGACGGTTTAGGGGACATGTTAGTGTACGACAACGGTTTAGGGTGAGCGTACGTGTTAGGGTATGGGTTAGTTTTAGCGTACGGGGTAGGATTAGGGGACGGGTTAGGGTAAGGCTTCGGGTAAGGGTTAGGGTTAGGGTTAGGGGACAGGGACGGTTTAGGGGACATGTTAGTGTACGACAACGGTTTAGGGTGAGCGTACGTGTTAGGGTATGGGTTAGTTTTAGCGTACGGGGTAGGATTAGGGGACGGGTTAGGGTAAGGCTTCGGGTAAGGGTTAGGGTTAGGGTTAGGGGACAGGGACGGTTTAGGGGACATGTTAGTGTACGACAACGGTTTAGGGTGAGCGTACGTGTTAGGGTATGGGTTAGTTTTAGCGTACGGGGTAGGATTAGGGGACGGGTTAGGGTAAGGCTTCGGGTAAGGGTTAGGGTTAGGGTTAGGGGACAGGGACGGTTTAGGGGACATGTTAGTGTACGACAACGGTTTAGGGTGAGCGTACGTGTTAGGGTAAGGGTTAGTGTTAGCGTACAGTTTAGGACTAAGGGACGGGTTATGTTCAGCGTACGTGTTACGGTACGGATTAGTGTTAGCATACGCGTTAGCATTAGGGGATGTGTTAGGGTAAGACTACGGGTAACGGTTAGGGTTAGGGTTATGGGATGGGGATGGTTTAGGGGACAGGTTAGGGTACGACAACTGTTAAGGTGTGCGTATGTGTTAGGGTACGATTTAGTGTTAGTGTAAGGTTTAGGTTTAGGGGACGGGTTAGGGTA
>NW_020175680.1:23966-30783 GCF_003031525.2 Neophocaena asiaeorientalis asiaeorientalis | reverse complement strand
ACACACACACACACACACACACACACACGCCCTATCTTCCTACCCCGCCACACACAGCACACCCTCACACAACCACAAACATACTGACACACGCTGTCACCTGTGCTTTCCTATATACCCTCGCACCTGTCTCGCCCCCACCCCAACCCCACCCCCTGACCGCAGCAAGTACTCTGAGAATGGCTGAAACACGCATTCCCAGAGGGGCTCTCAAAAAGGTCCTACTTGGGGAAGGCCACTTGGCCTCGACTACATTTGTCCACAAGTTCGCTACCACCGGGGTCTTTCTTCCCGCAGGCCTCGCTAGGCAGGCTCTCAGGCTTCAGTTCTGCGCCAGAAGCCCGTCCACATGTCATGCTCAATTCTTTCCAGGTGCCCCTGTGAATTTTTATCCGTTGGGAGAAGGTGGAATACAGGGCGGAGGGGGAGGGGAAGTGGGTCTTGGGGTTTGGAGGGTCATGTGGAAGAAGGGAGCTTTTTGGCTTGCTTTGGCATGGAGATCTCTCTGCTTCTCAACCTAACCTCTGACACTGGCTTAGTGTTCTCCCTGGAAGACCCGTGAGACCTTGCAGGGGAAATTATGGATCCCCGGTAAACATGCACACACACACACACACTCACACTCACACACGGACACGCACATGCACACATCTCAGAAACCACTTCTGAAGAACCACTCAACAGGTTAACCGAAGGCTTACCCTAAGCCGTACCCTATTCTTTCCCTGTACACTAACACTAACCCGTACCCTAACACTTCCGCTAACCGTAAACCGTTGTTGTACCCTAACCTGTACAGTAAACGGTACCCGTACCCTAACTCTCACCCTCTCCCCTACCCTACCCTTACCCGTACACGTACGCTAAACCTAAACCATTGTCGTACCCTAACTCGTACCTTAAACCATACCCATTCCCTAACCGTAACCCTAACCGTAACCCTAACCGTAACCCTTACCTGAAGCCTTACCCTAACCGGTACCCTAATCCTAACCTGTACACTAACACTAACCCGTATGGTATGGTAACATGTACGCTAACCCTAAACCATTGTCGTAAACTAACCTGTACCCTAAACCGTTACTGCTCCCTAACCCTAACCCTAACCCTTACCCAAAGCCTTACCCTAATCGTTGCCCTAACCCTAACCCTAACCCTAAACCTTACTCGAAGCCTTACCCTAACCCGTATCCTAATCCTAACCCGTACACTTACACTAACCCGTACCCTAACAGTCCGCTAACCCTAAACCGTTGTTGTACCGTAACCTGTGCCTTAAACCGCACCCGTTCCCTAACCCTAACCCTAACCCTAACCGTAACCCGTATCCGAAGCCTTACCCTAACCCGTACCCTAATCCTAACCCGTACCCTAACCCTAACCCTTACCCTAACACGTTCACTAACCATAAACTGTTGTCGTACTCTAACCTGTACCCTAAACGTACCCGTTCTTTAACCATAACCCTAACCCTAACCTTAACCCTAACCCTAACCCTTACCCTAACACGTTCACTAACCATAAACTGTTGTCGTACTCTAACCTGTACCCTAAACGTACCCGTTCTTTAACCATAACCCTAACCCTAACCTTAACCCTAACCCTAAACCTTACCCAAAGCCTTATAGTAACCCGTACCATAATCCTAACTCGTACACTAATACTAA
The DNA here is from genome assembly GCF_003031525.2 of Neophocaena asiaeorientalis asiaeorientalis. Taxonomy (NCBI): domain Eukaryota; kingdom Metazoa; phylum Chordata; class Mammalia; order Artiodactyla; family Phocoenidae; genus Neophocaena; species Neophocaena asiaeorientalis. The sequence goes on along the minus strand of NW_020175680.1, from coordinate 29,116 downwards.
CCCTTACCGTAACATGTACACTAACCGTAAACCTTTGTTGTACCCTAACCTGTATCTATACTGTACCCGTTCCCTAACCCTATCCCTAACCCTAACCGTGTGATGCATTTCCAGGCAGAGCCTCAAAACAAGGGATCAGGGCTATTATGAAGAGCCGCCTGGGATGTGTAGAGAGAAGAAAATGGTACAACGTAAAAGCTGAGAGGAACCTTTTATTCGGGGATCTTACTGAGGACTATAGACACGGTGACAGCCACTCACAAAGTGCTATGGAAAGGTTCTGAATTAGTACGGGAGGAAGGAGCCAGGCTATGTAGGAGTTTTCGTTGAATAAAAGAGGAAAAAATAGAAACATGTCGGGGAATACCAAAAGATTGCTGCTAATCACAAAGAGAAAAAGCAAAACGATGAAATCAGCAGAGCAGGAGCACCACCAGCACCACCACCACCAACAAGACCTCACCTAGACATCTCAAGTCAGAGATTTGAACGCTTTTCTAATTATGGGAAGATTCAAGAGTCTTGGTCCATTGAAATTATTCCTAGGTATGCATGTGAACTTTCCAGCGCTCATATCCTGCTTTTCTCCATCCTGAATTGCCCTCAAGGGCCACACTTGGGGACAGCTGCAGTGTCTGAGGGCTGATGGCAGGGCCACAACCTTTGCTTACTGAAGAGGCTGGTGACATTTTGTGTCCGCAGATGTGAAGGAAAGCAGGCGGTCACCGTGGCGTTAGTGTTTAAGGATGTAATGCCCATGTCACCCAGAGGTTGGCGCTAGACCAATGTGGAAGGTGACCGTGAGCTTCTTTACAGTTTCCTCAACGTTTCCTTTCTTTGCTCCTCTAAATTCTTCCCAGTTGTGTAGAGCGAGCAGGAGGGAGCTCCCAAGGAAAGCACATGCACGTCCCAGGGATTTCGCACACGTTGAAGTATCTTAAGGACACTTAGAATTGAGGAGTGAAGTGTCTGTTTGGGACATTCTTGTAGGCCAAGCTGTCCCAGGAAGTAGGCCCACCTTTGAAATTGGTGAGAAAAACAAACACACGGAAAACATCCTGCGACTACAAAAGTCACCATCTTCCTGTCGGCTAGAGCCTAAGGGGGATCTTTCCCAGGCATGAAACATCAGGGCACATGGGACACTGATTTGGGGAAAATGCAGGGAGGAAGGAGGGCAGGGATTGGGAGCAGTAAGTGGTGGAATCCCTACTCTCAGCATCGCTGCACACCTTTGCCTCTGATCGTCAGGACTTAATGTTACTGATATCACTCGGGCTCACACACACACGCCCCCACCATCCTGCACATGGTCACATTCAGGACAGCATGCCTGTGCAGGCCACCACACTGGTACCCACTCTGCCCATCTCCGTGGACCCGATGGTTGCCCTACATTCTTTGTTCCCTGTTCTTGCTCCTTGCCCATTTCTGTTGGTATTTCCACTTCCCAGTTGGGCACTACAGCATCGCCAGACAGGCCTCTCTCTGGACCGGGTTCTGCCCCTTGCCTGAGTGGCGGAGTCTTACACTTGGCTGATGGCTCCTCCCTTAGGAAGCCCCAGGAGGCTTCAGCCGCTTCCATCTGTCAACTTGTGACACAGTGCCCTGGGGATCGCCTTCATGCTTCACCTCCATTATGGCTCTTTCTTTAGATTTCAGTATGCTCTCCACTTTTGGCTCATGCCTTCCACTCAATGCCTTACTTTCAGTTCTTTTTTCTGGACAAAAGGCATGGCTGGGTGCGTGCCTGGGAAGCTCAAGGCGTCCAATACATATACTTTCCCTGTGGAATGGAAAATGACCCCGTGGACTCGGTGGGTAAGGTGCATTCCCTCACAGCCATCCCTTATTTGCCATCGGAGATTACCACACCCCTCTCGTGTCCCTTACCTCTCCCTATTAACCTAGAGGTCCCAGTGTTCTACCTAATCTTTCCGTGTCGTGAGTGCATCCCGGGGCTCTTTGGCCCTTTGCAGTGTACCCATGACATACTCAGGGCGTCAGAAGGTGGCTCTGCCTCTCCTTTTGCCTTCTGTATGCCTTGCATGCCTACTTCTGAGTCGGAGCCTTTGATGGCACTCAGGAGGGACCAGCCCCCTCCACCCTGCCCGGGTCAAGGCGCTGCCTGGTGTTGTGTCCTTTGGTCTCCCGGTATCTTGTGTTTCCTTCTTCCTCCTTTTCATGTTGCGAAAGATACAGTGAATTGCCCCTTCACTGGTTCCATGGCAACGATGGTGGTGTTTGTGGCGATGGTGCTGGAGGTGGTGGTGATGGTGATGGTAGTGGTGGTGGTGGTCAGTTTCTGCTCCCCTCTCTTCCTTTCACTGTCTATTCTGTGCTGGCCTAGTGTCCTCCTCACACGTCTGCTGTTTGTTTAAGGGGGGTGCACAAGTGTACAAGAAGGCAGTCCTGTGGTTCCGTTTGGACTCCCCTTCCTCCTCTACATCTTTTCCCTTATCCAGTGGTAGAGGTCATTGTCATCCCCCGGAGAAATCCAGAAAACTGAACATCAACAAAACCAAAGAAGATCCAGGAATTATTTCACAATGATACAGCGTGATGAACTCAAGTCTTGTAAAATTATCTCTTGACTTTCCATTCCGTGCAGTTGTTCTCCTTATGGAAGCCCTTCAAGTCCAAACGTGAGCCAGTAGGAGCCTCCTGAAGTTCCTCCTGCTTGTAGTTGTTTCCCATTCCAATGGCGTGTTCTGAACAGTGTAGATTTCACTGTATTACTTACGAGCAGTCGTCTCCCTGTCCACAAGCCCAGGCAGTTTGGTGCTGGCCGCCGCTCAGAAGACCAGGCAATCAGGCTCCCACAGCCGGATACACACAGCAATGCATGCCCACGGGCAGGCAATCACCTTAGACAGGTGTGAGAGCATTTGCTCGAGTTCTCATGCAGACAGAGACACACACACACACACACACACACACAGTCACACACACACACACCCTCTTTTCCTACGCCAGCTCACACAGCACAACCTCACACAACGACAAACATACTGACACACGCTGTCACCTGTGCTTTCCTGTATACCCTCGCAGCAGTCTCCCCGACCCCACCCCCACCCCTTGCCCGCAGCAAGTACTCTGAGAATGGCTGAAACACGCATTCCCTTAGGGCTCTCAAAAAGGGACACGCAACCATTCTGTGTTCCACGAAATAGTAGTCTGTAAGCTGGTGGGCCCAATCTGCCAGTGTAAACCTTAATCTTCCCTTATTTAGCCAGATACGTGGGTTCTGCAAGTGGGAGCATGGTCTGTGCCCATCCTCCAGAGCATCACGACCCTGTGTGGGGCCCTGTGACTAGGTGATGTTTGTTGGCCTTCCAAGTTTCCTGTGTTAGGTCAAGTCTAGTCTGCCCAGCATCAGTCTTTGCCACCGCCTTTTGAGGGAACGTCCAGGATGGACATCCACTTCTGCCTGCTCTGTTGGGCGAGACGAAGTTGGTGGCCTCAAGCTGAAGCTCCAGGCCTTGAAAGGGAAGTGGAGTTCTGCAACAAAGTGACTTGCAAACCAGTGTGGTTTTCGCCACAAGCATGGTGGCCGCCACCTGTTCTAGGAGAAATCCTGTGACTTAAACCCTTAGGCAAAGTCAGCCAGCCAGGTCGCTTGGTATAACATTCGCCTTTACTTCTCCCAAGAGCAGAAGTAAAAAAAGGGGGATTGGAGGAAAGAAAGTGGAAAGGACTGCAGGGTGTCCAGCCTCGTGGCCAGTGGTCCTTTTGTCCTGCGCATTTGGTGCTCCATGTGGGTGCCGGTGGGTGGCTGCTTTCTTTCCTTTTCTCTCCTCCTTCAAGGGACTGTCTGTGTTGGTTTGCTTTTGCTTTTGATTTTACCTATGAAGGGGAGGATGTCGAAGTCCTGATGGTGTCGTGGTGGAAGGGTTAGGCACTTAGTTGGCATTGATGGTTCCATGCTGCCACCAAGGGGAGATGGTTTTAGTCACAGTCAGTTACCAAGTCTCAAGGGATGGAGACAGCCACAGAGCTGGAAGGAACTTGCCCAATGAGGACGTCAGGGGATGGTGGTTCTGTCGTGTGCTATCCTATGGTGCACATGGCCAGTGGTTTCTTGGCCTTTCCTTCTCCTGTGTTCTCTGCGGGAGACCTGACCCTGGGTCCGCAGCTTGGGAAGCCGCTCAGAAACCCCAGGGCCAGCCCGAGATATCTGACCCTGGCAGTGCCAAGTGCAACTGGACCCGACTTCAGAACCTCTAAGCCCCTCAACTCCCTGTGAGGAAAGGGACCACTTGATACCTGTGCGGCTGCAGACAGGGCACCCCGGCACTCTCCAGCAGTAACGCCGGAGGAAAATTTGCAGAATTCCTCTGGACCCACCCCCAAAATTGGTGACAGGGTAAGCTGTGCTCCCTGGGCAGATCTCTCCGTTAGCTGCCTGCTGTGTCCGGGGCTCCCAGAGATTCTTCTTTTCCTCCAGGGTCCCACTGGCAGGCACGGGGCCTTCTCAGGCCTCTGCAATCCCCTGGTGGTGACTTCCTACACATTGGACATAGCACAGGAGATGCAGCACAGCCCCGCTGATTCCTACAGAGGGCAGAAGATAGGTCTCTGCTGCCTGGGCTTTTCACATAACACATTCCGCGGGATGGTACTGTGGCTCCAGAAATGGCAATCACCCCTTTCCCTGCCCCTAACAATCCTTCCTGGGCTACCTTTAGCTTCCAGACAGTGGACGGTGTGGAGTGGAGGTGGGGAAACAATCAGATCACTTTCCTCCTCCTACTTCTTCTCCCCATCATAATCATCATCAACATCATCATCAACAGCCGCAGGGCCTGCAGTAGCAACAGCAACAGCAGCAGCCACAGACAAACCAGTATCCCAATATCCTCATCACCAACAATAATGCAGCTCACAGAGCACCCATCTCAATTTCAGCTGCACCCCTCACCAACTTTAACTCTTTGGGCCAAACCCGCAAGTGTAGCTAGGCAGTTCTTGACTCTCTAGTTGCTTTGGTTCACTGTGAATTCTTACAACGACCCTGCAGAAATCCAACGAGTGGGCTTGCAATTTCTTCTTTGCCCCTTCAGATTCCTCCTGGCTTGTTGCTTGTCTGCACCGCATCTCTTCCTACAGGGCAATGTCTGTTCTTTTGAAATTGAATGTTTCACTGG
>NW_020175680.1:0-23942 GCF_003031525.2 Neophocaena asiaeorientalis asiaeorientalis | reverse complement strand
TTCAGTGTCAGGCATATCTCGGGGAGGCCCTGAAGGTTGTGAACCATTCTGTACAGGAGTCACAAGTGTTCGGAACAGGCCACCAGGCTGCCTCCCTCCATGGAACTCTTGATTACTCCTTTGTGCCCTGGGGTGGGACTTTTGGGGATGGGATCTGTCGCACTGGTGGGCCTACTTCGGGAAGGCCACTTGGCCTCCCGTACATTTGTCTGCCGTTTCGCCACCACCGGTTTATTTTTGCCCGAAAGCCTCGCTAGCCATGCTCTCAGTCTTCAATTATGCATCAGGAGCCCGTCCACATGTCGTGCTCAATTTTTCTAGGTGCCCCCATGAATTTTTGTCCTTGGGGAGAGGGTGGAGTTTAGGCAGGAGGGGTAGGGGTGCTGAGGCTTGGGGTTTGTAGGGTCATGTGTCAGACGGGAGCTTGGTCGGTTGGTTTGGCATGGAGATCTCTCTGCTTCTCACCCTAACCCTTGACAGTAGCCTAGTGTTCACCCTGGAAGACCCGTGAGATCTTGCAGGAGAAATTATGGATCCCCCTTAAACACACACACACACACTCACGCAGTCACACGGACACGCACACACACACATGCGCATATCTCACAAACCACTTCTGCAGAACGACTGAACACCTTAAGGGAATGATGCCTTTCCAGGCAGACACTCGAAATGAGGGATCAGGGCCTTTATCCAGAGAAGCCTGGGATGCGTGGAGGGAAGAAAAAGGCACATTGTTAAAGCTGAGAGGTACCTTTCACTCGGGACCTTAGTGAGGACTACAGCCAGGGCCACAGCCACTCAGATAGCTCGGAAGTAAGGTTCTGAAGAAGTAAGAGTGGAAGGAACCAGGCCATTTAGGAGCTTTTGTTGAAAAATGGAGGAAAAAATAGAAACATGTCGGGGAATATCAAAAGATTGCTGCTAGTCACAAAAACAAAACAATGAAACAAACACACCACTACCACCACCACCAACTACAACAACAAAACCACACCCAGACATCTCAAGTCAGAGATTTGATCACTTTTCTAAGTATGGAAGATGGACTAATCTGGGCCCATTGAAATCATTCCTAGATATGCATCTGAACTGTCCAGTGCCAGTATCCTGCTTTTCTCCTTCTTTATGGCCCTTGGGGGCCACCTTTGGGGCAACTGCAGTGTCTGAGGGCTGATGGCAGGGCGACAACCTTTGTTTACTGAAAAGGTCGGTGACATTTTGTGTCCGAAGATGCAAAGGAATGCAGGTGGTCACCGTGGCAGAGTGTTTAAGGATGTCATGCCCTTGCCACTCAGAGCCTGGCGTGAAACCAATGTGGAAGGTGATCTTGAGGCTCTTTACAGTTTCCTCAACATTTCCTTTCTTTGCTCCTCTAAAGTCTTCCTAGGTGTGTAGACCGAACATCAGGGAACTCCAAAGGAAAGCACATCCACCTCCCTGGGATTTTCCACACTGAAGTATCTTAAGGACTCTTAGAATTGATTCGTGGAGTGACTGTTTTGGACATTCTTGTAGGCCAAACTGTCCCAGGAAATAGGCCAACCCTTGAAATTTGTGAGAAAAACCAAACACATGGAAAACATCCCACGAAAACAAAAGTCACCACCTTCCTGTCAGATAGGGCCTAAGGGGATCTTTCCCAGGCATTAAACATCAGAGAACATCAGGCACTTACTTGGGGAAAATGCAGGGAGAAAAGAGGCAGGGATTGGGGCTAGCAAATGGTGGATTCCCTACTCTCAGCATTGCTTCACACCTTTCCCTGTGTTCACCAAGTCGTAACGTTACTGAACTCACTTGGGCACGCATCCACACCCCTGCACCCTTCCACCCAGTGTTACATTCAGGAAAGCACACCTGCGCAGGGCCTCACACTTGCACCCACTGTGCCATTCTCAGTGGACCAGACGGTTCCCCTTCCTTCCTTTTTCCCTGTTCTTCCTCCTTGCCCCCTACTGTCTTTCCACTTCACAGTTGGGCGCTTCAGCATCGCAAAACAGGCCTCTCTCTGTACAGGGTTCAGCCCCTTGCCTGAATGGCTGAGACTTTACCTTGGCTGATGTTTCTTCTTTTAAGAGGCCACAAGAGGCCATATCTCTTTCCTTCCTTGTTCCCTTTTGTTCCCTCTTCCAGCTATTAAGCCACTATTGTAGCCCTTTTGGGATCTTTGTGGAATATCAGAAGGTAAAGATATGGGATTGCTGTTGCAAACATCAGATACAGTTGTTACCCACTATGGTATGACCTGATATTTCAGGATGAGGAAAAATAGGATACTAACCCTAGATATGTAAGATCTGTGTCAAGTGTAAGATTTCAATGAGCCCAGACTCTCGCATCTTCCCCACATGGAAAATCCCTGAATTCCTTAACTTGTGATATCTGCTTTTCTTTACTTCAGAATAATGTTTTGATTTTTTTGCTACCTCATCTTTTTTGGAAAAACTCCTGTATATTTTGTCTCCATCCTTATCCCTAGGTGTAGTTCCTCAGAGCTATGTGAAAAGCTGCCTCCAAGCTTCAGTTCTCAGAATATTTGCCATATAAAGCATCCTCAACTTTTATGTGTGCATTGTTTTCAGTTTGTACCATTAGAGCTGATTCTGGAATACTGATCTTTTTGTTAATTTTAATTTATTATTTTCTGTTGGAGTATATTTGATTTACAATGCTCTATTAGTTTCAGACTCACTGGAAAGTGGTTTAGTTATACATATACCTGTATCAATTCTTTTCAGATTATTTTCTCATATAGTTTCTTACAGAATATTGAATAGAGTTCTCTATGATATGCAGTAGGTCCTTATTATCTATTTTATATAGTAGTGTTTATATATCAATCCGAAACTCATAATTTATCCCTTTCTCCCATGTCTCCTCTTTGGTAACCATAAGTCTGTTTTCATCGTCTGTGAGTCTGTTTCTGCTTTGTAAATAAGTTCATTTGTATCATTTTTTTTAAAAGAATCCACATTATAAGTTATATCATATGATATTTGTCTTCCTCTGTCTGACTTCATCTCATATGATAATCTCTTGTTCCATCCAAGTTCCTGCAAGTGGCATTATTTCATTCTTTGTATGGCTGAGTAATATTCCATTGCATATATGTACCACATCTTCTTTATCCATTCCTCTGTCAATGGACATTTAGGTTGCTTCCATGACTTGACTATTGTAAATGGTGCTGTAGTGAACATGGGGTACATGTATCATTTTAAAGTATGGTTTTCTCCAGATATATGCCCAGGGTTGGGATTGCTGGATCACATGGTAACTCTATTTTTAAGTTTTTAAGGAACCCCCATAATGTTCTCCATAGTGGTTGTATCAATTTACAGTGTAGGAGTTTTCCCTTCCATACCCTCTCCTGCATTTATCGTTTTTAGAAGTTTGATGATGGTTATTTTGCCCAGTGTGAAGTGATACCTTATTGTAGTTTTGATTTGTATTTCTCTAATATTTAGCAATGTTGTGCATCTTTTCATGTGCTTTTTGGACATCTGTATGTCTTTTTTGGAGAAGTGTCTATTTAGATCTTCTGCTCATTTTGTGATTGAGTTTTTTGTTTTATGGTATTGAGCTACATAAGCTTTTTGTATATTTTGTGGATTAATCCCTTTTTGGTCACTTCGTTTGCAGATATTTTGTCCAATTTTGTGGGTTGTCTTTTTAGTTTGCTTATGATTTCCTTTGCTGTGCAAAAGATTTTGAGTTTAGTTAGATCCCATTTGTTTCCTTTTATTTTTATTTCCATTACTCTAGGAGGTCGATCAGAGAGGATCTTGCTTCGATTTATGTCTAAGTGTGTTTTGCCTATGTTTGCTTCCTAGAGTTTACAGTATCTGGCTTTACCTTTAGGTCTTTAAACCATTTTGAGTTTATTTTTCTGAATCCTGTTAAAGAATGTTCTGCTTTCATTTCTTTACTTGTAACCCTTCAGTTTTCCCAGCACCATTTATTGAAGAGATTGTCTTTTCCCCATTGTATAGTTTTGCTCCTTTGTCATAGCTTAATTGACCATAGGTGTGTGGGTTTATTTCTGGGCTTTCTATCCTGTTCCATTGACCTATATTGTCGTTTTTCTGCCAGTACCATACTGTTTAGATGACTGTAGCTTTCTAGTATAGTCTGAAGTCAGTGTGCCTGATTCCTCATGCTCTGTTTTTCTTTCTCAAGATTGCTTTTGCTATCAGAGGTCTTTTGTGTCTTTATACAAATTTTAAGATTTTTTGTTCTAGTTCTTGAAAAATGCCATTCGTAATTTGATAGGGATTGCATTGAATCTGCAGATTGCATTGTGTAGTATAGTCATTTTGACTATATTGATTCTTCTAATCAAAGAACATGGTATATGTTTCCATCTGTTTATGTCATCTTCAGTTTCTTTCATCAGCATCTTATTGTTTTTGGAGTACAGTTCTTTTGTGTCTTTAGGTAAGTTTTTTCCTACATATTTTATTTTTTTTGATGCAGTGGTAAATGGGATTGTTTCTTTAATTTCTCTTTCTGATCTTTTGTTGTTAGTGTATAGAAATGCAAGAGATTTCTGTGTATTAACTCTGTATCCTATAATATCACCAAATTCATTGATGAACTCTGGTAGTTTTCTGGTAGCATTTTTAGGATTTTCTATGTATAGTATGTGATCTGCAAACAGTGACAGTTGTACTTCTTTTCTAATTTGGATTCCTTTTATTTATTTTTCTTCTCTGATTGCCGTGGCTATGACTTCCAACGTTATGTTGAATAAAAGTGTTGAGAGTGGACATTTTTATCTTCATCCTGATCTTAGAGGAAATGCTTTCAGCCTTTCACCTTTGAGAATCTATTAGCTGTGGGTTTGGCCTTTATTATGTTGAGGTAGGTTCCCTCTACGCTCACTTCTGGAGAGTTTTTAATCATAAATGAGTGTTGAATTTTGTCAAAAGCTGTTTTTTGCATCTATTGAGATGATCACATGGTTTTTATTCTTCAACTTGTTGATGTGATGTATCACACTGATTGATTTGTGGATAGATTTGTGGCTATATATTGATTTGTGGATATACTGAAAAATCCTTGCATCCCTGGGAAAAATCCCACTTGATCTTTATGTATAATCCTTTTAATGTGTTTCTGGATTTGGTTTGCTAGTGTTTTATTGAGGGTTTTTGCATCTATGTTCATTAGTGATATTGGCCTGTAGTTTTTTTTTTCTGTGGTACCTTTGGTTTTGGTATCAGGGTGATGGTGACTTCATAGAATGTGTTTGGGTGTGTATTTTTCTCTGCAGAATTTTGAAATAGTTTCAGAAGGATAGGTGTTACCTCCTTTCTAAATGTTTGATAGAATTTGCCTGTGAAGCCATCTGGTCCTGGACTTTTGTTTGTTGGAAGTTTAAAAATCACAGTTTCAATTTCAGTACTTGTGATTGGTCTATTCATATTTTGTAATTTTTCCTGGTTCAGTCTTGGAAGGTTGTACCTTTCTAAGAATTTGTCAATTTCTTCTGGGTTGTCTATTTGTTGGCATACAGTTGCTTGTAGTAGTCTCTTAATGATCCTTTTTATTTCTGTGGTGTCCATTGTAACTTTTTCTTTTCTGTTTCTAATTTTATTTATTTGAGCCTTCTCCCTTTTTTTCTTGATGAGTGTGACTAGAGGTTTATCAATTTTGTTTATGTTTTCAGAGAACCAGGTTTTAGTTTCTTGCTCTTTTCTATAGTTCTCTTCATCTCTATTTCATTTATATCTGCTCTGATCTTTATGATTTATTTCCTTCTACTAACTTTGTGTTCTGTTTGTTCTTTTTCTTTACGTGTAATGTTAGGTTATTTATTTGGGATTTTTTGTGTGGAAACACTGATCGTTTGTCACCATTTAATCAGTTATCACTTTCCTTATTGGCAAAATATCCAACTGATTTTCACAAAAATCACAGAGAAACTTAATTTGAAATTCAATTAGAACCCTCGATCATCTCTTCCCAGAATCAATCTATAAGTAAAGCAACCCTTCTTTATAAAGCAATAAAAGAAGTTTACAAGGTTGAAATTCTCATTATTCCTTGCACTTGCTCCTGTAACTCTTTTAATTTACAGGTGAGATAACCTAAGAGCTAAGGTTTGAAGTTTGTTTAGGACCTGTAAGCTGTTAACAACATTGTTATTCCTATAATTTGTAATCTTCATACATTACTATAAACTTTAGTTCATTCTTACTGGAAGTAAGTGCTTTACCATAATGGATTTATGCAGTATATTCTTTACTATTCTAGCTGATTAAGGTACCCAATAGCTTTTTGCCTTAACTTCAGAGGAAAAACAATTCTCCTGGACAGTAATACCTCAGAGTTATACTGAGAGTCCTTATTTTGCACACATCTTGTTGGCTGTTCTGGAAAACATATAGTTCCTTAGAGGCTATACTTTGTTTTAATATGTAGATGATTTGCTTCTTTGCTTTCTTTCTCAAGCCTCCTCACAGAAAGACAGCATCCACTTGCTAAAGCTTTTAACCTTAAAGTGTCATAATGCTGCCAAAGAAAAGTTGTGGTGTTCCCAAACCCAGGTTTGGGAAAGCTATCTGAAAGCCTGCCTCTAGGGATTGAAGTCCTCAGAAAGGGCTTCTGATGTCAGAAGAAGGGCTCCAGCTAGATCCAGATAGACTTTATGGTGTCCTAATTTTTCCAAAACCCCAAACTAAGCACCACCACCTAGGTTTTCTCTGGTTAGTTATTGCTGATATTGGATTATAATTTCTCTTATGGCCAAACCTCCGTACATTTCACTCAAAAATAACAACCTCGACCCAATTTTATAGGAGAACTAGATCATGAAGCTTTCGAGGCCTAAAAGTAGAATTTGATGAACCCACCTAAACTTGGGCGTCGCAATTTTCATATTCCATTTTCCTTTTTGTATATGAAAAGGTAGTGAATTCCCTTGGGGTGCTCACCTATGAACAGAGAGTCCACCATAGACGCATAGAGTATTATAGCCAGCATCTGGATCTTGTGGCACAGGGATACCCCTTTTGTATTAGAGCCATTACAGTCACTGCTTTTTTGGCTAAGGTCAATGAGGAAACTGTGTATTCCTCTTTAACATTTTTTGTACCTCTTGCAGCAGAAGTTCTCCTGAAATCTAATCAGACTCAACATTTCTCAGGTTGCTGCTTCACCTCCTTTGAAGTCCTTTTGTTATCTGTCCTTCACATAACTCTTTTACATTGCAGGAACCTTAACCCAGTTATTCTTCTCCCATACATCACCAATGTATTCCTTCACAACTATTTAACACTGATGGTCCACTTCCTGACTCCTCATAATGTTTGATAGGAAATTCCATTGGGTAACAATAACTTCCCATTGTTCACCAATAGTTCTTATTTAAAAGGTGACAATGGCAAATACTGTGCTGGGTATGCCATTAAAACTCCTTTTGTTGTTCTTGAGGTAGCATCTTTACCTATGATTACTTCATGCCAATAAGCTAAATTATACCCTCTTACTTGGACTTGTACTTTAGCCAAGGATAAAACTGCCAAAATTTATACTGATAGTAGATATGCTTTCAGAGTAGCTTATGATTTTGAAATGTTATGTAAACGATGCGGCTTTCTTGCTTCTTGTGAATATATCATTAAAAATGGCCCTTATGTTCAGGTATCGTTGAATGCAATTCTTTAACCTGCTGCTTTAGCTATTACTAAGATTCAGGGTCATTCTAGACCTGACACTCTGGACCTAAGGGAAATCACCTTGCTGATATTGTCACTGAATTGGTCGACAAGACCTATGCCAGGGTCCTAGGCTGGGATGAGACTCCCTGTCTTGGCCAGGAAGGTTCTTGTTCTGATAAGATTCGCCCAGCCAATAATGAAACTAATGCTGAGAATGGAACATCACAAGCTTTATTCAATGGCCAAAGAATGGAGAAACAGGAACCTAGTTCACAAATCAACTTCTCAAACCAATTTGGGCTGAGACCAAAATATATAGAAGGGTGGGGGTAAAAGGGAGGGAACTGGAAAGAGTGGGAGGAATATTTATGAGTTATCCGAGAACAGGGATGTGGTTTGGACCGGGAGCTGATGCAGCTCTCCTTTTCAGTCCTTCTATGGGCTTTTCCAGTTGTTGTCATGGTAATAGTCAACTGTCATGGAGCTGGTGGGTGTGTCATTTAGCATGCTAATGCACTGAATAAGCATAAGAAGAGGCTCAAGTTCTACTGGAAGTTAAATCCTCCATCATCTTGGGCCTAGTTTGTTCTACCAGTTCTTGTTTTTTTCTCTTTGCATCTTCCTCCTGAAACTTAGATAAGAGTAATTTGTTTCTATTTGAGAGAGGGACAGTGGTATGATTCTGGAGCAATAGCCTTGGTAACAATATTTCTGCATGGAATACTGCCCTTAAAGGGAACAGCAGCAGCCAAACCTCCAAAGGGGTATTACCTCAAATGATAATTTAGAAAAACTCGCTAGAGAGGCCCAAAAATTATCCTCAGAAAAGGAAAAACAAGATTGGAAATGCAAAAACTGTTGGCTTGATAAAAAGCAAAAGCTCTAGTTTGGACCAAATAGCAACCCAGTCCTACTAGAGACTAAAATTCCCACTGCTCACCACTGTACCTGCATTAAACCATTGATCAACTGACAAAATTATAGCCTTCATGAACCCTGGCTGTCCCTGCAGATACTCTGGTGACCTGAAAGTAAAGGTTTCCCAGAACTGAAGCAAATGACATTTGATGAGACAGCTTTCCCAAGAAAGCTGTAATTTGTAATCCTCATACATTACTATTAACTTTAGTTCATTCTTACTAGAAGTAAATTATTTACCATAATAGATTTATGCAGTATATTCTTTACTATTCCAGCTGAGGAAGGTACCCAATAGCTTCCTGCCTTCACTTCATAGGAAAAACAATTCTCCTGGACAGTAGTGCCTCAGGGTTATACTGAGAGTCCTTATTTCTCACACATCTTGTTGGCTGTTCTGGAAGACATAAAGTTCTAAACACCAGGCCAAGCTGATTCACTTTGTTATACAGCAGAAACTAACACACTGTTGTAGAGCAATTATACTCCAATAAAGATGTTAAAAAATAAATAAATAAACACCAGGCCTGTTGGAAACTTGTCACCAATTCTTTGATGACACCATAATGTTTCAGGTGATCTCCAATGTCTAGGATTTTGATAAATATGGACTTTAGATAAAAATGCCTGGTGTTCTCTCTCCTACCCCTCCTTGTCACTCAAATGTGACCTTAATAGGTTTCCAGTCAGCACTTTCCCTCTGATGTGAGACACTACACCCAGGAAAGGTCTTTTCTGACATTAAGGGACAAAAAGCTGCTGAAACTAGAAAACTCAACTCTTGATCAGTGACGCTTTCAGAGAAAGATCTTGATCAAAAGGGGAAATGTAAAAAATTAGTAAACAGAAACCCCAATTAAATAGAGTTGGGTGACCATAAGGGGGACCTCTCACACCCTACGATGATAGCAGAGCCCAACAGGAAGAAGAAGGACCCCCCTTCGCTCCTGGCAAGGTCTCAGCCAATGAAAATTCAAGGGCTCTTTATTTACTGTAGCCATCACAACTTCCTTTTCCTCTCTATAAAAGCATTTTCCTTCCCTTGCCATGCAGGAAAGTGCATGTGGATCATCATGATTGCAGTCTCTGAACTGCTATTCTCTGATGGTCCTGAATAAATCTATCTTTGTTGGAGAGATATTGGTAGTCTGTTTCAGGTCAACTGCATCAATATATGAATGAACAAAGAAGGTATAATATACAATAGAATACTATTCAGCCATAAATAAAAATGAAATCTTGCCACTTGAGATAATACAGATGGACCTTGAGGACATTATGCTAAGTGAAATAATTCAGAAAGGAAAAGAAAAATATCATACAATCTTACTTATATGTGGAATGTAAGAAAAAACAACAAAAAAGAAGAAGCTCATAGAGAACAGATTGGTGGTTGCCAGAGGTGGAGGGTGGGTTATGTGGGTGAAGGGAATACAAAGGTACAAACATTCAAATATAAAACAAGTCATGGGGATGTAAAGTACATCATTATGACTACAGTTAATAGTACTTGATTGCATATTTGAAAGTTGTTAACAGAGTAGACCTTAAAATTCCTCATCACAAGACAAAAAATGTAGCTATGCATTCTGATTGATGTTAATCAGACTTCTTGTCATGAGCATTTCAAAATATTTACAAATATTGAATCATTCTTTTGTAAATCTGAAACTAATGTAATGTTATATGTCAATTATATCATAATTAAAAGTAAAGGGAAGGAAAAAAATTTTAAATATATAAATCGTGACATCAACAACATAAAATGTAGCGTTAAGGTGAGAAGATTTGGAAACCTCTTATATGGAATTGTTGTTAAATTCTTATCAGTTTAAAATAGACTATTATAGCTGTAAGACATATTATGAAAGCTACAAGGTAGCCAGAAAGCTAAAACTTTAGTATAGTATAGTATAGTATAAAACCTATAAACCAATAGATACACAAAAGACAAAGAGAAAAGAATCAAACCATACTCTTACAAAAATTATCAATTCACAAAGGAGATGGCAAGAGAGGAACAAAGGAACTACAAAAGAATCAGAAAACAATTTAAAAATTACAAAGTAATTCCTTAGCTACCAGTAATTACTTTCAATGTAAATAGTTTAAATTCTTCAATCAAAATCTTAGAATGGCTGAGTGGGTAAAAATGTGAGACTCAAGTATTTGCTGCTACAGAACTCTCTTAAGGTTTAAGGAAACGCAAAGACTAAAAGTGAAGGTATAAGGAAGATATTCCATGCAAATGAACACCAATAGAGATAAGGATCGATTTACTTATATCAGATAAAATACAGTTTAAGTAAAAGCTGTGAAAAGAGACAAATGCTACCATATAATAGTAAAAAATATTAATTCATCAAGAGGGTATAATAACTGTAAACATATATTCATTCAACTTTGGAGTACCTAAATATATTAAATATCTCTTAACAGAGCAGAAGGCAAAATTAGACAGCAATGCAATAATAGTAAGGTGCTTCAATACTCCACTTTCAATAATGGATGGATAATCCAGACAGAAAGTTAACATGAAAATAAGGGATCTGAAGTATACATTAGACTAAATGGACCTAGAAGACACATAGGAACATTCCATCCCATAGCAGCAGAACACACAAGGAACATTCTCAAGGATGGATCATATATTATTCACAAAGTAAGTTTTAAAAAATTTATAAAGACTTAAGTCCTATCAGGTATGTTTTCTAACCACAATATTATGAAATTATAAATCAATAACAGGAGGAAAGCAAGAGTATTCATCAATATGTCAAAAGTAAACAATAGACTCCTAAAAAATCAATGGATAAAAGAAAACATAAAAAGAGAGATGAAAAGTATTGAGAAGAAAATAGAAACGCAACATACTAAAACTTATGGGATTCAGCAATAGTAGTTCTATGAGGAAAGTTATCGTGATAAACAATTACATTAAGAAAAAGAAAGATCTCAAGAGAACTAACCTTACATCTCAAGGAACAAGCAAAAGAACAGACTAAGACCAAGGTTAGCAGAAGAAAGGAAATAATAAACATTTGAGCTGTAATAGCAGCTACTTTATAACAATAAAATAGAAAGGTAACAGAAAAGATTAATGAATATAACAACTTATTTTTTAAAAGAAAAAGAAATTAACAAAATTTTAGCTAAACTGACTGAGACAAAAAGAATAATCAAATAAAATAAATGAAACTGGAGATATTACAACTGATATAGTAGCAATACATAAGAAACTAGTATGAAAAATTATATGCCAAGACATTAGATAACATAGAAAAATGGATATATTACCAGGAACATGGAACATACCAAGACTGAATCATAAAGAAATATAAAATATGAACAAACAAATAATGGGTAAGAAGATTGAATCAATAATAAAAAAGCTTCCAGCAAGGAAAGCCCCAGGATCTAATAACTCAATAGTGTTTTTTTCTTAATTTTTAAAAAAATTAAATTTATTTGTTTTTATTTTTGGCTGTGTTGGGTCTTTGTTGTTGCATGTGGGCCTTCTCTAGTTGTGGAGAGCAGGGGCTTATCTTGTTGCGGCACATGGGCTGTAGGCACATGGGCTTCAGTAGTTGTGGCATGCAGGCTTAGTTGCTCCGTGGCATATGGGATCTTTCCTGGCCAGGGATCGAACCCATGTCCCCTGCATTGACAGGCAGATTCTTTTTTTTTTTTGTGGTATGCAGGCCTCTCACTGTTGTGGCCTTTCCCGTTGCAGAGCACAGGCTCCAGATGCGCAGGCTCAGCGGCCATGGCTCACGGGTCTAGCTGCTCCGTGGCATGTGGGATCTTCCTGGACCGGGGCACAAACCCGTGTCCCCTGCATCAGCGTGGACTCTCAACCACTGCATCACCAGGGAAGCCCGACAGGTGGATTCTTAACCACTGCACCACCAGAGAAGCCCCTCAATAGTGATTTTTATCAAACTTTTAGAAAGTTGGTAATGTCAAATCTTATCAAACTCATCCAAAAAATTAAAGAGGAGTGAACACTTACAAACTCATTTTTGGAGGCCACAATTATTTTAATACCAAAGCCATTTTAAGTAACTACAAGAAATGAAAATTTCAGGTTAAAATCCCTGAAGAACATAGATGGAAATATCCTCAAGGTAATACTAGCAAAATGAACTCAACGTCACATAAAATGGATTACACACCAATATCTAGTGGGATTTATCCCTGGGACACAAAGATATTTTATTATATGAAAATGAGTCAATATAATATATCACATTAGTAGAATGAAGGTTAAAAATCACGATCATCTCAATAGATGCAGGAAAAGCATTTGACAAAATTCAACATCTTTTGTGATAAAAATTCTCAACAAATTACATATAGAAGGGGGATTACCTCAACCTAATAAAAACCATGTATGACAACCCCACAGCTAACATCATACTCAATGGTGAAAATTAAATGTTTTCAATGAGCAACAAGACAAGGGTGCTCATTCCCATCACTTCTATTCAACATACTACTGGAAATCTTAGTCACCACAGTTAGGAAAGAGAAAGAAATCAAAGACAACCAAATAAGAAATGAAGAAGTAAAATTATCTTTGTTTGCAGATGACATAGTCTTATATATAAGAAGCCCTAAAGTTTCCACCAGAAAACTATTAGGTCTAATAAACAAATTCAGTAAGGTTGCAGGATATAAAGTCAAATACTAAAATCAGTTGCATTTATATACCTTTACATTGAACTTCCTGAAAGAGAAGTTAAGAAAACAATTCAGTTTATAATAGTATCAAAAGCTCTAAAATACTTAGGAATAAATTTTACCAAGTATGTGAAACTTGTACACTGAAAATTATGACACTGGTAAAAGAAGTTGAAGATGACACAAATAAGTAGGACAATATCCAATTTTCTTCTATTGGAAAAGTGCATATTGTTTAAATGTCCACAGTATTCAAAGCAATGTACTGTTTCAATGCAATTCCTATAAAAATCCCAATAGCATTATTACAGAAATAGAAAGTACTACCATAAAATTTATGTGGAATCACAAAAGAACCTCAATAGCTAAAATAAGGTTGAGAAAGAAGAATAAGGCTAGTGGGATCACACTTCCTGAATTTAAATTACATTATACAGCTATAGTCATCAAAACAGTATGGCAGTGACAAAAAATAGACACCTACACCAGTGGAATGGAATAAAGAACCCAGAAATAAGCCCATGTATATACAGTCAATTGAGCTTTGACAAGGATGCCAAGAACACACACAGAGAAAGCATAATCTCTTCAATAAATGATGTTGTTAAAATTGGACATCCACATTCAAACGAATGAAACTGGACTCCTATCTTAAAGCACTCACAAAAATTAACTCAAAATGGATTTAAGATGTAAATGTAAGACCTTAAACTGTAAAACTTCTGAAGGAAAATACAGGTAAAAATCTCTTGACATTAGTCTTGACAGAGATTGTTTTTTTGGATAAGACACCAAAAGCAAAGGCAAAACATTAAAATAAACAAATGGGAGTACATCAAACTAAAAATTTTCTGCATGGCAAAGGAAACCATCAATAAATTGAAAAGGCAATTTATGGAATAGAAGAAAATATTTGCAAACCATAAGTCTGATAAGTTAATATCCAAAAAATATAAGGAACTCATAAAAGTCAATACCAAAGAAACAAAAAAAATCTGCTATAAATTTGGCAAGGGACATGAATAGATATTTTTCTAAAGAAGACATACATATGGCTAATATGTACATGAAAAGATGATCAACATCACTAATAGGGAAATGCAAATCAAAACCAAAATGACATATTACACCACACCTGTTAGGATGGCTATTATCAAAAAAGATGAGAGATAATGAATGTTGGTGAGGATATGGAGAAAAGGGAACACTTCTGCACTGTTGGTGAGAGTGTAAATTGACATTCTCCTTTATATGTTTGGTAGAATTCACTAGTGAAACCATATTATCCAAGGCTTTTCTTTTTTTTTTTTTTTTTTTTCAAGGCTTTTCTTTTTGGTAATTTTGTGATTACTGATTCAACCTCCTTACTTATTATTGGTCTATTCATATATTCTATTTCTTCATGATTCAGGCTAGGTAATTTGTATGTTTCTAGTAATTAATTATTTCCTCTGGGTTCTTCTATTTGTTGGCACATGAATATTTATAGTTGTCTCTTACGATCCTTTGTATTTCTGTGACATCTGTTGTAATGTCTCCTCTTTTCTGATTTTACTGATTTAGATCTCTCTTTTTCTCTTAGGCTATCTACTGGTGTATCAATTTGTTTACTTTTTTCAAAAGCCAGCTCTTAGTTTCATTAATCTTTTCTATTGCTTTCTGGTCTTCATTTTATTTGTTTCTACTCTGATATTTGTTTTGTCCTACCTCCTGCTAACTTTGTGCTCAGTTTGTTATTCTTTTCCTCCTTCCATGAGGTGTAAATTTAGGTTGGTTTCTGAGATCTTTATTCTTTCCTTTTTAAATTGAGATATAATTGATGTATAACATATTAATTTTAGGTGTAAAACCTAATGATTTGATATGGGTAGATATTATAAAATGATTGCCACAATAAATTTAGTTAAAATCCATCACCACATATCATTACAATTTTTTTTCTTGTGAACTTTTAATATCTAGTCTCTTAGTAACTTTAAAATATACCATACAGTATTGTCACCTATAGCCATTGTGTGTACATTATATTACTAAGACTTATTTATGGTAAAACTGGAAGTTTGCATATTTTGACCACTTTAACCACTTTTGCTGCCTCCCAACCTCTACCTCTGGCAACCACCAAACTTTTCTGTGTCTATGAGTTTGATTTTTTGTGGATTTCATGTATAAGTGAAATCAAACAATTTATGCTTTTGTAAGTCTGAATTATGTCATTTAGCATAATGAATGCCCTCCAATTTCATCCATGTTGTTGAAAATGGTAAAATTTCCTTCTTTTTGTTGGGTGAAAACATATCCCATTGTATATAAATAAAACATTTTCTTTATCCATTCATCTGTCAGTGGGCACTTAGTTTGTTTCCACATCTTCACTATTATAAATAGTGTTGCAGTTAACATGGGGGTGCAGATAACTTTTGGTATTAGTGTTTTTCTTTTCATCAGATAACTATGCAGGAGAAGAATAGCTGGATTGTATGGTAGTTCTATTTTTAATTTTTTAAAAGAACAGCTATATTGTTTTCAATGATTTCTTCGTTGTCCCATTGGTTTTTAGCAGTATGTTGTTTAGTCTCCATGTGTTTGTGCTTTTCCCATTTTTCTTCCTGTAATTGATTTCTAGTTTCATACCAGTGTGATCAGAAAAAATCCTTGGTATAATTTCTGTCTTCTTACATTTGTTGAGACTTGTATTGTGGCCTAGCATATGATCTATCCTGGAGAATGTTTCATGTGCATTTGAAAAGAATGTGTATTGTGGTGTTTTTGAGTGGAATGTCTTGTAGATATCTGTTAAGTCAAATTGGTTTACTGTGTCATTTAAGATCACTGTGGCCTTATTGACATTTTGTCTGGATCACCTCTCCATTTATGTAAGTGGGTGTTAAAGTTCCCTATTATTATTCCATTTTTGTCATTTTCTCCTTTTATTTCTGTTAATATTGGCTTTATATATTTAGGTGCTCCTGTATTGGGTGCATATATGTTAACAAGTGTAATATCCTCTTCCTCTACTGACCCCTTTATCATTATATAGTGTCCTTCTTTGTCTTTTGGTATAGACTTTGTTTCAAAGTCTATTTTGTCTGATATGAGTATTGCTACCCTTGTCATTTCCATTTGCATGAAATATCTTTTTCCATCCCCTCACTTTCAGTCTGTGTATGTCTTTAGTTCTGAAGTGAGTCTTTAGTAAGCAGCATATAGATGTCTTGTTTATATATCTAATCAGCCACCTGTGTCTCTTGACTGGAGCATTTAGTCCATTAACAATTAAAATAACTATTGATAGTTATGTACTTATTGCCATTTTGTTATATATTTTCCAGTTGTTTCCGTAGTTCTCCCCTGTTTTTTCTTCTTTTAGTTTCTTACCCTGTAGTTTGATGATTTTCTTTAGTGTTATGCTTCTGTTCCTTTCTCACTTGTTTTTTTGTATCTATCATAGGTTTTTGATTTGTGGTTATCATAGGGTTCATAAGTGTTGACCTATAACTATATCTACTTATTTTACATGACAAAAATAGTATTTATTGGAAACCAGCAGCAAATACCATATGCAATGTTAAATGCAATTCCAAGAAAAACAGAAACAAGACAAGGAAACATATTACAAGCATCCTGGAGATTTTAGGCAATGCAATAAGGCAAGAAATTATAAGAAATTCAATGAGTAACAACAACACCAACATTTACATAGTGCCACACACTGTACTAAATTCATTATGTGAGATGAGAAAACAGGCATGGAGTTTAAGTAACTTGTTCAAAGTTACAAAGCTTCTAAGTGGCAAAGCTAGGATTTGAATCTCAGTGATCTGGTGCCAGGACATGTGCTTTTATATATTATCAGATACTGTTGCTCAGGTGTTAGAAGAGAAAGGTTATTATTTGCAAAAAATATAGTTACATAACTTTTAAAAATCCAAAAGAATGAAATTAAACAAAAAGCCTATTAGAAGGGACAAGTGTCAGTAAGATGCTTGTATAAGACAAACATGCAGGGGGACCTTGAAGATGGCGGAAGAGTAAGACGCGGAGATCGCCTTCCTCCCCACTTTTCTTAAATTTACCAAGGCTTGAGTTGTGACCCACGATATGATATGTCCTGGAGAATGTCCCATGAGCAGTTGAGAAAAATGATATTTCTGTTGTCTTTGGATGGAATGTCATATAAATATCAATTAAGTCTATCTTGTTTACTGGATCATTTAAAGCTTGTGTTTCCTTATTTATTTTCATTTTGGATGATCTGTCCGTTGGTGAAAGTGGGGTGTTAAAATTCCCTACTATGAATGGGTTACTATCGATTGCCCCTTTTATGGGTGTTAGTATTTGCCTTATGTATTGAGGTGCTTCTATGTCGGGTGCATAAATGTTTACAATTGTTATGCCTCTTTCTTGGATCAATCCATTGATCATTATGTAGTGTCCTTCTTTGTCTCTTCTAATAGTCTTTATTTTAAAGTTTATTTTTTCTGATATGAGAATTGCTACTCGAGCTTTCTTTTGGTTTCCATTTGCATGGAATATGTTTTCACATCCCCTTACTTGCAGTCCCTATGTGTCTCTATGTCTGAAGAGGGCCTCTTGTAGACAGCATATATATGGGTCTGCTTTTTGTATCCATTCAGCCAATCTGTTTCTTTTGGTGGGAACATTTAGTCCATTTACATTTAAGGTAATTATCGATATGTATGTTCCTATTCCCATTTTCTTAATTGTTTTTGGTTCGTTATTGTAGGTCTTCTCCTCCTCTTGTGTTTCTTGCCTAGAGAAGTTTATATGGCATTTGTTGTAAAGCTGGTTTCATAGTGCTGAACTCTCTCAGCTTTTGCTTGTCTGTAAAGTTTTTAATTTCTCCATCAAGTCTGAATGAGTTCTTTGCTGGGTAGAGTAATCATTGTTGCAGGTTTTTCTCCTTCATCACTTTAAATATGTCCTGCCACTCCCTTCTGCCTTGCAGGGTTTCTGCTGAAGGATCCGCTGTTAATCTTATGGGGATTCCCTTTTGTGTTTATTTGCTGTTTTTCCCTTGCTGCTTTTAATATGTTTTCTTTGTATTTAATTTTCGACAGCTAGGGGGCTTCCGGGAAGATGGCAGAAGAGTAAGATGCGGAGATCACTTTTCTCCCCATAGATACACCAAAAATACATCTACACGTGGAACAACTCCTACAGAACACCTACTGAACGCTGGCAGAAGACCTCAGACCTCCCAAAAGGCAAGAACTCCCCACATACCTGGGTAGGGCAGAAGAAAAAAGAATAAACAGAGACAAAAGAATAGGGATGGGACCTGCACCAGTGGGAGGGAGCTGTGAAGGAGCAAAGGGTTCCACACACTAGGAAGCCCCTTCATGGGCGGAGACTGCAGGTGGTGGAGGGGGAATGCTTTGGAGCCACAGAGTATAGCACAGCAACAGGGGTGTGGGGGGCAAAGTGGAGAGGTTCCCGCAGAGAGGATCAGGGCCGACTGGCATCACCAGCTCGAGAGGCTTGTCTGCTCACCTGACGGGGTGAGCAGGGCTGGGAGTTGAAGCTTTGGCTTCAGTTGGAGCACCAGGAGGAGATTGGGGTTAGTGGCGTGAACACAGCCTGCAGGGGGTTAGTGCACCACGGCTAGCCGGGAGCGAGTCCGGGAAAAGGTCTGCAGCTGCAGAAGAGGGAAGAGACTTTTGCTTCCCTCTTTGTTTCCTGGTGCGTGAGGAGAGGGGATTAAGAGCACTGCTTAAAGAAGCTCCAGAGATAGGCACGAGGCGCGGCTAAAAGCACGGACACCAGAGACCGGCATGACATGCTGAGGCTGCTGCTGCCGCCACCAAGAAGCCTGTGTGTGAACACAGGTTACTGTACACCCCCCTTCCGGGTAGCCTGTCCAGCCCACTACTGCCAGTGTCCCAGGATCCAGGGATAACTTCTGCTGGAGAATGCACGTCATGCCTCAGGCTGGTGCAACGTCTTGCCGGCCTCTGCCGCCACAGGCTCGCCCCGCACTCCATGCCCCTCCCTCCCCCC
Source organism: Neophocaena asiaeorientalis asiaeorientalis (assembly GCF_003031525.2). NCBI lineage: Eukaryota > Metazoa > Chordata > Mammalia > Artiodactyla > Phocoenidae > Neophocaena > Neophocaena asiaeorientalis. Next base: position 4,653 of record NW_020175680.1, on the reverse strand, counting down.
CTCCCCGTCCTGAGTGAGCCAGAGGCCCCGAATCAGCGTCTCCTTTAACTCTGTCCTGTCTGAGCAAAGAAGAGACGCCCACCGGTGACCTACATGCAGAGGCGGGGCCAAATCTGTAGCTGAGCCCCTGGGGCATGTGAGAACAAAGAAGAGATAGGGAAATCTCCCCCAGCAGCCTCAGAAGCAGTGGATTAAAACTCCACAATCAACTTGATGTCTGTGGAATACATGAATAGAAAACGAATCATCACAAATTGATGAAGTGGACTTTGAGAGCATGATTTATGCTGTATAGCCTCCACCATTTGTCCTAGGGTTGTAACCATCCGTTTTTTTCCTCAATTTTTCTTAATAATTTTTTTATTTTAATAACTTTATTATATTTTATCTTACTTTATGTTATTTTACTTTATCTTCTTTCTTTCTTTTTTTCCTTCTTTCCTTCCCTGCTTCCTTCTGTCCTTCCTTCCTCCATCCCACCCTCCCTCCTTTCATTCATTCTTTCTTTTTTCTTTCTCTCTCTCTCTCTCTGTCTTTCTTTCTTTCTACTTTTTCTACCATTTCTTCTGAGCCATGTGGATGAAAGGCTCTTGGTGCTGCAGCTAGGAGTCAGTGCTGTGTCTCTAAGATGGGAGAGTCATCTTCAGGACACTGGTCCACAAAAGACCTCCCAGTGCAACATAATATCAGATGGCAAAAATCTCCCAGAGATCTCCATCACAACACCAGCACCCAGCTTCACTCAATGACGAGCAACCTACAGTGCTGGACATCCTATGCCAAACAACTACCAAGAGAGGAACACAACCCCACCCATTAGCAGAGAGGCGGCCTAAAATCTTAATAAGTCCACAGACACCCCAAAACACAACAGAAGATGTGGACCTGTCCACCAGAAAGACAAGATCCAGCATCATCCACAAGAACACAGGCACTAGTACCCTTCCCATGAAGCCTACACAACACACTGAACCAACATTAGCCACTGGGGACAGACAACAAAATCAACGGGAACTATGAGCCTGCAGCCTGCAAAAGGGAGACCCCAAACACAGTAAGATAAGCAAAATGAGAAGACAAAGAAAACAGCAGATGAAGAAGCAAGATAAAAACCCACCAGACCTAACAAATGAAGAGGAAATAGGCAGTCTACCTGAAAAATAATTCAGAATAATGATAGTAAAGATGATACAAAATCTTGGATATAAAATGGACAAAATGCAAGAAACATTTAACAAGGACCTAGAAGAACTAAAGATGAAACAAATAACAATGAACAACACAATAAATGAAATTAAAAATACTCTAGATGGGATCAATAGCAAAATAACTGAGGCAGAAGAACGGATAAGTGACCTGGAATATAAAATAGTGGAAATAACTACTGCAGAGCAGAATAAAGAAAAAAGAATGAAAAGAACTGAGTAAGACAGAAGGGACTGGCAGGACATATTTAAAGTAATGAAGGAGAAAAACCTGCAACCAAGATTACTCTACCCAGCAAGGATCTCATTTAGATTTGATGGAGAAATCAAGACATTTACAGACAAGCAAAAGCTGAGAGAGTTCATCACCACCAAAACAGCTTTACAACAACTGCTAAAGGAACTTCTCTAGGCAAGAAGCACAAGTGAACGAAAAGACCTACAATAACGAACCCAAAACAATTAGGAATATGGGAATAGGAGCACACATATTTACCTTAAATGTAAATGGACTAAATGCTCCCAGCAAAAGACACAGATTGGCTGAATGGATACAAGTGCAAGACCCATATATTTGCTGTCTACAAGAGACGCATTTCAGAACTAGAGACACATACAGACTGAAAGTAAGGGGATGTGAATACATATTCCATGCAAATGGAAACCAAAAGAAAGCTCGAGTAGCAATTCTCATATCAGACAAAATAGCCTTCAAAATAAAGACTATTAGAAGAGACAAAGAAGGACACTACATAATGATCAAGGGATCAATAGAAGAAGATATAACAATTGTAAATATTTATGCACCCAACATAGGAGCACCTCAATACATAAGGCAAATACTAACAGCCATAAAAGGGGCAATTGACAGTAACCCATACATAGTAGGGGACTTTAACACCCCACTTTCACCCATGGACAGATCATCCAAAATGAAAATAAATAAGGAAACACAAGCTTTAAGTGATACATTAAACAAGATGGACTTAATTGATATTTATAAGACATTCCATCCAAAAAAAACAGAATACACTTTTCTCTCAACTGCTCATGGAAAATTCTCCAGGATTGATCATATCTTGGGTCACAAGTCAAGCCTTGGTTAATTTAAGAAAATTGAAATTGTTTGAAGTATCTTTTCCAACCACAATGCAATGAGACTAGATATCAATTATAGGAGAAGATCTGTAAAAAATACAAACACATGGGAGGTTAAACTGTACACTACTTAATAACGAGTTGATCACTGAAGAAATAAAAGAGGAAATCAAAAAGTACCTAGAAAAAAATGACAATGGAGACAAGACGACCCAAAATCTATGGGATGCAGCAAAAGCAATTCTAAGAGGGAAGTTTATAGCAATACAATCCTACCTTAAGAAACAGGAAATATCTGGAATAAACAACCTAAGCTTGCACCTAAAGCAATTAGAGAATGAAGAACAAAAAAACACCAAAGCTAGCAGAAGGAAAGAAATCATAAAAATCAGATCAGAAATAAATGAAAAAGCAATGAAGGAAAGGATAGCAAAGATAAATAAAACTAAAAGCTGCTTCCTTGAGAGGAGAAAGAAAATTGATATACCATTAGGCGGGCTCATCAAGAAAAAAAGGGAAAAGACTCAAATCAATAGAATTAGAAATAAAAAAGGAGAAGTAACAAGTGACACTGCAGAAATACAAAAGATCATGAGAGATTACTACAAGCAACTCTATGCCAATAAAATGGACAACCTGGAAGAAATGGACAAATTCTTAGAAATGCACAACCTGCCAAGACTGAATCAGGAAGAAATAGAAAATATGAACAGACCAATCACAAGCACTGAAATTGAAACTGTGATTAAAACTCTTCCAACAGACAAAAGCCCAGGACCAGAAGGCTTCACAGGCAAATTGTATCAAACATGTAGAGAAGAGCTAACACCTATACTTCTCAAACTCTTCCAAAATACAGCAGAAGGAGGAACAGTCCCAAACTCATTCTACGAGGCCAACATCACCTTGATACCAAAAACAGACAAGGATGTCGCAAAGAAAGAAAACTACAGGCCAATATCACTGATGAACATAGATGCAGAAATCCTCAACAAAATACTAACAAACAGATTCGAACAGCACATTAAAAGGATCATACACCATGAGCAAGTGCGGTTTATTCTAGGAATGCAAGGATTCCTCAATATACGCAACACAATCAGTGTGATAAACCATATTAACAAATTGAAGGAGAAGAAACATATGATCATCTGAATAGATGCAGAGAAAGATTTCAACAAAATTCAACACCCATTAATGATAAAAACCCTGCAGAAAGTAGGCATAGAGGGAACTTTCCTCAACATAATAAAGGCCATATATGACAAACCCACAGCCAACATTGTACTCAATGGTGAAAACCTGAAAGCATTTCCACTAAGATCAGGAACAAGACAAGTTTGCCCACTCTCACCACTCTTATTCAATATAGTTTTGGAAGTTTTAGCCTCAGCAATCAGAAAAGCAATGGAAATGAAATGAATCCAAATGAAAAAAGAAGAAGTAAAGCAGTCACTGTTGGCAGATGACATGATATTATACATAGAGAATCCTAAAGATGCTACCAGAAAACTACTAGAACTAATCAATGAATTTGGTAAACAAGCAGGATACAAAATTAATGCACAGAAATCTATGGCATTCCTATATACTAATGATGAAAAATCTGGAAGTGAAATCAAGAAAACATTCCCATTTCCCATTGCAACAAAAAGAATACAATATCAAAAAAAAAAAAGAATACAATATCTAGGAATAAACTTACCTAAGGAGACAAAAGACCTGTATGCAGAAAATTATAAGAGACTGATGAAAGAAATTAAAGATGGTAGAAATAGATGGAGAGATATATTATATTCTTGGATTGGAAGAATCAACAATGTGAAAATAACTGTATTACCCAAAGCAATCTACAGATTCAATGTAATCCCTAGCAAATTACCACTGGTATTTTTCACAGAAGTAGAACAAAAATTTGACAATTTGCATGGAAATACAAAAGACCCCGAATAGCCAAAGCAATCTTGAGAATGAAAAACGGAGCTGGAAATATCAGTCTCCCTGACTTCAGACTATACTACAAATCTACAGTAATCCAGACAGTATGGTACTGGCACACAAACAGAAAGATAGATCAATGGAACAGGATAGAAAGCCCAGAGATAAATCCAGGCACATATGGTCACCTTATCTTTGATAAAGTAGACAGGAATGTACAGTCGAGAAAGGACAGCCTCTTCAGTAAATGGTTCTGGGCAAACTGGAGAGGTACATGTAGGAGTATGAGATTAAATCACTCCCTAACACCATACACAAAATAAGCTCACAATGGATTAAACACCTAAATATAAAGCCGGAAACTATCAAATTCTTAGAGGAAATCATAGGCAGAACACTGTATGACATAAAT
>NW_020175679.1:2620935-2648465 GCF_003031525.2 Neophocaena asiaeorientalis asiaeorientalis | reverse complement strand
AACAAATAACAAGTATTGCTCAGGATGTGGAGAAAAGGGAATGTAAGATTGAGAAGTTCCAGATTCCAGTTATAAAACAAGTCCTGGGGTGTGGTTTACAGCATAGGGAATAGCGTCCATAATACTGTAATAACATTGTATGGTGACAAATCGTAACTAGACTTATCTTGATGATCATTTTGTAGAGTATAAAAATATCAAGTCACTATGTTGTGTTCCAGAAAACTAATATATAATATTGCCTGCCAAGTATACCCCAATTTTAGAAAAGAAAAAATACTATCTTAAAAAGAGGAGGGGGGACTTCCCTTTGCACGCCCAGATGATTGCCAAAGAAAGGGCAGAAAAGGAGATTTCAGTTTTCAAATCCAGAGTCCTAGCTTCTGAAAAAAATCAGAAGATTTAGCAGCACTGGGCCCGTCGCCACACGGCAACAATGCAAGGGTGCTGCATAGCACGTCTGCTCTGCCATCCACTCTGTGCACCCAGGCCACCTCCCTCGCTCCACACCACGAGTCCAGCCCTACAGGCCCCTGGGGCCGCTGATGCTTGAGGACATGAGTTTTGATGCCACAAAGAACAAAAGTGGTCCTATACAGGGTGGGACTGAGAACCAAACAGGTGTGGGGACTGAGAGAAAGGGAGAAATTGTAGATAAGATCTGGATTTCTGCCTTAATCAAGTGGGCGGGTGGGCTGCTGCTGAGACAGTGGGTACTGACACAGGGCAAGTTTCAGATGAAGAGCTAAAGTGCCATTTGGGTTACATTAAGTTTTAGGTGCCCATTAAGGATCCTCACAGCACTGAGAATTCTTCTCTAAAGAGGGTCAATTAGACAGGGTTTTTTCTAGGGCCAAGAGAGGAGTTTAACTCTCCTCATGCTGAGGAGACCCCATTGTGCACTGATGCAACCTCTGTCCAGCTACGCCAGGCTGGGCACATCTATACTTGGGTGAAAAACTCACTGCCCAAGTGTCCCATAGGGTTCTGGATTTCCAGGATCAGAGCCTCCTGGGGGCACACAGTACTCCAGGTGCAGAAGGGGCCTGGAGGTTGAAGTGCACAGTGAGGAGTGTGGCGTAGGTGCTGAGGAAAAATGCCCAGGAGGAAGCTCCTACTTATGTGAGCCACGATGGTCCTTCCCAGGGCGCAGAAGCATGACGTTTAGTCAAGGGCGCTGGATCCCAAGCAAGTCAAAGGAAGCAGATGCCACCAAGCCTCTGAGGTGGGGTCGTCCTGCCCAGTGAGACCCTCAACCCCCATTCAAGATCTCCCTGGACCAGGACATCGAGAACTTCTCAGAGCACCACAAAGTTTGTACAAAGAGAAGACATTGCCCCACCCAGAATCCGAGCAGGAACCCGTAGGTGTGATGTAGGGAAGCTCAGAGAACTGGGAGCACAAGATCTCTGCCTAAGAGAGGGGTGCCGCCTCCAGGAGCGCGGTCACAGGGAAAGTGTGTGTCTGACTCCAGTCTGGGACCCACGCAGCCTGAATGCTTGGCAGACATATGAGTAGACGGTCTAGTGACGATGGGGCAGACGGGCAGAGAGTCCAAGCTAGTGGTGCGGATTCGGAGATGTGCACAGAGGTTCTTACTGAGGCTGGGTTCTGAGCGAGACCATCCAGAGAGGGTGCCGGGAGAGAAGAGGGTAGAGCACAGGACACAGACATTGGCGGGAAGAGAGAGAAGGGCCTCAGAGGAGCTGCAGCCAGAGGGAGACAGAGGCCAAGGGCAGAGGACATTTCAGGAAGGAATTGGTGGTCCCATGAGCAAAGACAAATCCAAATGACTGGTAGAAAACCACACAACTTATCTCATTAAAAAAATAGGGGGCTAGGGCTTCCCTGGTGGCACAGTGGTTAAGAATCCACCTGCCAACTCAGGAAACAAGGGTTCGAGCCCTGGTCCGGGAAGATCCCACATGCCCTGGAGCAACTAAGCCCGTGAGCCACAACTACTGAGCCTGCGCTCTAGAGCCCGCAAACCACAACTACTGAAGCCCGCGTGCCTAGAGCCCCTGCTCCGCAATGAAAAGTAGCCCCAGCTCGCGGCAACTAGAGAAGGCCCACGCACAGCAACGAAGACCCAAAAATAAAATAAATAAATTCAAAAAAAATTTTGCAAGTATTACATCATTTTTTTTAAAGGGGCGGCTAATACTCCTAATATATAAAGAGCTTTTAAAAATCGAAAAGAAAAAACTTAAAGCCCTTTAAAAAGAAATAGGCAAGATACACAGTCTGTTCCCAGAAAAGACAAACAGCCCTTGAGCGTAGAAAAAGATGCTCGATTCCACTAATAATAGAGAAATGCCCTTGAGCATAGAGAAAGACGCTCGATTCCACTAATAATAGAGAGATGCCCGTGAGCATAGAGAAAGACGCTCGATTCCACTAATAATAGAGAGATGCCCGTGAACATAGGAAAAGACGCTCGATTCCACTAATAATAGAGAGATGCCCTTGAACATAGAGAAAGATGCTCGATTCCACTAATAATAGAGAGATGCCCGTGAACATAGGAAAAGACGCTCGATTCCACTAATAATAGAGAGATGCCCTTGAGCATAGAGAAAGACGCTCGATTCCACTAATAATAGAGAGATGCCCGTGAGCATAGAGAAAGACGCTCGATTCCACTAATAATAGAGAGATGCCCGTGAGCATAGAGAAAGACGCTCGATTTCACTAATAATAGAGAGATGCCCGTGAGCAGAGAGAAAGACGCTCGATTCCACTAATAGAGAGATGCCCGTGAGCATAGAGAAAGACGCTCGATTCCACTAATAATAGAGAGATGCCCTTGAGCATAGAGAAAGACACTGGATTCCACTAATAATAGAGAAATGCCCTTGAGCATAGAGAAAGACGCTCGATTTCACTAATAAGAGAGAGATGCCCTTGAACATAGAGAAAGACGCTCGATTCCACTAATAATAGAGAGATGCCCGTGAACATAGGAAAAGATGCTCGATTCCACTAATAATAGAGAGATGCCCATGAACATAGAAAAAGATGCTCGATTCCACTAATTATAGAGAGATGCCCTTGAGCATAGAGAAAGACGCTCGATTACACTAATAATAGAGAGATGCCCTTGAGCATAGAGAAAGACACTCGATTTCACTAATAATAGAGAGATGCCCGTGAACATAGGAAAAGACGCTGGATTCCACTAATAATAGAGAGATGCCCTTGAGCATGGAGAAAGACACTCGATTTCACTAATAATAGAGAGATGCCCTTGAACATAGAAAAAGATGCTCGATTCCACTAATAATAGAGAAATACAAATCACATTACACTGACTTATCATGATTTATTTCTCGTCTATCGAGGCGACAAAAATCCGGAATTCTGACGAAATGCTCCGCTGGAGAAGCTGTGGAAGAATATGGGCAAAGAGCGTGTTAGCAGCTTCAGCGGCAGGGTCTGGGGAACGGGCGGCAGGTGCCACGTCCGGTGGCAAAGCTGAAAGAAGCAGCCCCTGGAGCAGCCCAGGAAGCCGGCAAAGGGGGTGGTGAGGAAGGTGAGGCATTCCCGCAGAAACAGGAGGACGGGCAGAGGGAACGCCAGGGGCTAAAAGGGAAGCCGCGGGGAAGGGCCCCTGCCACGGGGGGAATTCAGGAATCTGGCCAAGAAATAAGCTGTTCCTTCCGCCCGAGGCAATGATGATCCTTAGCCCCACTCTTGTGTAAACGTCTGGATTCCCTGCCATAACATCTGTTGCCACCTACAGCTAGAATGAAGTGTTGTCTCAAAGCCTATTGTACACTTAAGAAACATACAGTGGCTCATCTTTTCTTTAGTTCTTCACAGCCATTTCTACCTCATCTGTGAGATCAGAGTAAACCCAGCCCAGAATGTGTGTTCTTCGGGTTCTGTTCTATCCTGAATTCTGTTCCACCTGGAATTAAACCAACTCATTTCAAATGGCAAAAATAAAAAAGAGAGTATGTTATCAATGAGAAGAATTCGATTCCATCTAACAAAGTTATGGGTACATTGCCATTTGACCTGGCAATCCCACTTCTAGGAGTCTATCCTGAAGGTACACCTCCACAAGTCAAAATGTTATATGCCTGAGGTCTTCACTTAAAGCAATATTTGTAAAAGCAAAATATTAGAAACAACCCACATGTCTCTCAGCAGGGAACTGGCTGAATAAACTGCAGTGCATCCGCATATGCAGAACTATGCACAGAAAGAGCAGGAGGAGTGACTTCCCCGGTGGCGGCGCAGTGGGTAAGACTCCGCAGTCCCAATGCAGGGGGCCCGGGTTCGATCCCTGAAGAGGGAACTGGATCCCACATGCATGCCGCAACTAAGAGTTTGCATGCCACAATTAAGGAACCCACATGCTACAACTAAGGAGCCCTGGAGCCGCAACTAAAGAGCCCATGTGCTGCAACTAAGACCCAGCACAACCAAATAAATAAATAAATAAATAATGGGGGGGTTTTTTTGTTGTTAAAAAGGTATAAACAAATAATGTTTTTTTGGTAAAAAAGGCAAGAGGAGGGTCCCCATGTGGAAGAGTGGAGGGCTCCCCAAGACACAAGCAGGGTGCTGGACAGCCCACACAGTATCTATCGTCTGTGAAAAAAGAAAGTGAATGAGAAGGTCCATGTGGACATTTGCATAGCTTGCTTCCAAAATAAGGCATCACCAGAAACACACAAAACGTGTTGTGTTTGGGGAGGAGGTAGGTAGGGAACCAAGATTTCCAGGTCTTGCTGTTGGTCTGAGTTGTGAACCATGTAAGCAACCAGAAAACTGAACAAGACAGCAGTAGCTGCTTAGAGACTTTGGAAAATGGGCAAGGCAGGGCTGTAATCCCCGAGAGAAGGGAAATAAAACTGTGAGCCCTAAAGCCACCGCAGCTCCCTTCCTGGCCCGTATCTCTGCTTGGGCCTCCCTTGCCCTGACCACCCAGACCTGCGGGGCATAAACAGGGCTCGTAGAAATAAGACTTTTCTACGTCAGAAAAGATAAAATAGCCAAGATAATTCAACCTTTTCCTGACGACAGTCATATATAATTATGAGATTCCCTCTGATGAATAGAAGAGTCAACATAACCCTGCCAAGTGCAGCCACTGAGCAATAATCCCTCCTGAGAGGTCTGACAGCTTAAGGGGCGAGGACATTCCCTGCATCTTTACCAAGAAATCTGAGTGTCTAGCAAATTTAACTTAAAAAAAAAAAAAAAAAAAAGGTGTCTCTCAAATTTAATTGAGAGGCCGGGATACAATACATCAAATCAAGATAACCAGAAACACACACATGCCAAAGCAAAGCCAGTTTAAAGAGCCTAGCAATTTAATCAAAACTATAGAAATCTGTCTGCCTGGGAAAATAATATGTAAGCAAAAGGGGAAAAAACCAACAGTTTTATCTAAGAGAAACCTCACAGCAGGCCCTGGACAACGAACCAGGAAAGTGGAAAGTGTGGCCCCGGGGGGTCACTCACAGGTCAGATCTCTGAACTGAGCTCCCACCATAGAACACTTCGGTCCTGTTTTTCTAGTCAGGAGGCACTATGATCTTAAAGTGCCTTATACTTAACAAGGAGATACTAGATCAAAGAGGCTGAGCCCAGAGGCTCCATCCTGCAGCCCCGCCTTCAGGGCACCCCACGGATTTCACTGTCAGGAATCCATGGGAAAGGTCTCTTTGGAACCAAGGCTCCCAGAGTAGAAACAATCAAGACGTTCAAGAGGGGCCGTTTTGAAAAGAATCAATGAGAGTTATCTCCAGAGCACTGCTTGCAGTTACTGAACAGCGTGGTTTTAATGGAATTCATTAACTCATCTTCCATGAATAAAATGGTCAGATTGCAGGAAATCTCAAAACGTTACGCTTAGTTGGCTTTTACACTGTATTTTAGTTCAAAGCAGCAGACCGACTTGTCAAGGTAGGTTTCATAAATAACTTCATGGAAATTCTTTCCTTTCTGACACGTTGACAAAGCCAGGTGTCAGTACGTTCGTGGGGGATCCTGGAGGCTGGCAGCGGGAGGGACCTGGCGGAGGGCAAGGCCGGGCTAGGAAGGCAGGGCAGGCGGTCCACACGGCCTCAGTGCCCAGCCGGGCATCAGGATCCCAGGTGGGACACCTGGCCCTCAATGCAGCAAGAGGTAAGAACAGATCAGGCTGATGTGGCCTGGGGGCCCCTCTGTGGCTGCAGGCTGATGGTCACGGGCAACCTGAAAGCCCGCAGTGCCCAGGGCAGGAGGCACGGCCACACGTGGCGGTCGAGCACTTGAACTGTGGCTCCTTCAAAGTGAGAGCCTGTGAATGTATAATAGGGAAGAACAAATCTGACTCCATATTGGATCTGTTTCTTTTACTTTAACCTTTGTATTTCTATCGCTTTTGCTGCAAGTTAATCACTAAAGGCATGTTGCCTATAACCTTAAAGCATACTTAATGGCCCCTTTCGGGAAACCCTGCTTCCCATGCCCGAGCATTAAGCTAAAATACCTTCATTTAGCTCACAGGAATATCTTGACCAGGCCCACATGTGAATGGCTGCAAGAACAAAGAATTTAACACACCCCCTCCGGGGTCTGGCTGGCACCAAGACATGTGCAAGGACCATACCTCCTCCCACCCTCCCCTCTTCGTAGCATAAAAGAAACTAACACTCCTCCCACCCCTCCCCTCTTCATAGCATAAAAGAAACTAACATCCAACTCTAGGCAAGACATTTCTTTAGGATGTCACTCTCTTCTCGGTCTGCTTGCTTTCCAAATAAAGTCGCTGCTCTTTGTGCCAACACCTGTCTCTCGATTGGTTGGCCTGCCGTGTGGTGAGCGGTATGAGCTTGGACTCGGAGGAACTGAGGAAGACATGGATTTATAAGCCCAGTGCAGAAAAAAACACAAAATATCTCAGTAATTTCAACCCTGATGAGTAAGGAGTTATAGTACAATATTTTATCCATGTTGAGTTACATGAAAATATATTATTAAAATATATTCCATCTGTTTATGTTTACCTCTGTTTACCTTTTTATATGCAGCTAGCAGAAGCTTTCAGATGCCAGCCTGCTTCCTATTCCCTTTCTAGACCCTCGCCCAGGGATGGGGGCCTGGCTCCCCTCGCAGGAGTTCAGCACAGTTGCTGGCTTGGAGCTGGGTTGGGATCTTGTGCACCGAAGACAGTGTATGGACCAGTAACGATCATTCTGGTGGACGAGAGAAATGGTCTACGGGCACCGGCCAGAAACTGCTGGACGCAACAGGAGTGAGGCCCTAACAGCTTGCTTCCCATCACACCCCTGCAGTGAGGAAACCAGGGGGACGTAGGGCACCCCACCCCGTCCTGCAGTGGGAACACTGGGAGGACACAGGACACCCCCCAGCATCCTGTAGTGAGGACAGTCGGGGGGTGCCTCTTGGGCTTCTCGGCCCCATGGGCCTAGAGTGTCTCTCTGGCAGCTTTTTCCATTCCCATGGCCATGTTCCTGGAGCACCTGCTTTGCTCGGTAGGGAACCCACAATACTATTTTCGTACTAGAGGAATTGCACCGCGCGTTGTCCTAGGTTTAATGCCAGGTACCCGTGGATTCCAGCATCAAGCTCGGGCCCCTCTGCAGCCCTGCAGGCAGAGTGTGCTGAGCGCGCCACTGGCAGGTCTTCTCCAGTGCGTTCCTGACGTCACTCTGCAGCCAGCCCTGCCTCTCGCCTGCACCGACTGCCCTTGCTCTAGTCCCTCACTCAGAAGACGGTGCCAGCTGCCTTCCCTGAGCTCAGCCGACTTACTGGAGGTGCTGCTTGAAGGCCCTCTTTCCACCGTACCTCCCTCCTCTGTAGGCCGTTGGGATACAGGGACGGGGAGGGGGACAGGCGCTGCCCTGCCGGCGCGAAGCCCTAGCGGGGAAGGCGGACACTGAGGAATAACATGCGAAGTTACACTGCGGACAGCAGCAGCTGCAGAGAGCGCCTTCCGGAGGGACCCAGCGATTCACAAAAGCAGGGCTGAAGCTGATACCTGTGGATAAGCAGGACTTGGGTGGGGCATGGTGGGGAGAGAGCCGTCCCGATGGTGGGAACAGCATGGGGAACAGCATGTGTGGAGTCCCTATGGGCACAGCTGGCCTGCCGGCCATTGCTGTCCTCATTGCAGGACGGGGTGGGGTGTCCTGCCGGCTCTGTGAGCCCCTCCCCCTCACTCTCCACCCAAGGCAGCTCAGACCGAGCTCCGTGGCAGTCAGCAAGCTTCTGTAGCAGCAAGAGGCAGGCTGCGACGCCTCCCGCAGCACCTCAGAGCCCTGCCATGTCCTTGAAGCCCAGAGCTGGTTGGCGCTCGGTGGCTGGGCCTGCGGCTTCTGAGCCCACGCCATGCTTTGCGCGCACGTGGGTCCTCCTGTCCTCCCGTGTGGCCCCGCTCTGAACAAACTCCCACTCCAGGGAGCGGGGAACATGTCCATTTGTGCTCTGGCGCATCAGCGGGGCTGGTGTGAGCACACCGCTCCCTGAGTCTCCCACTGAGTGCCCTGGAGACGGGTGTGCAGGTTTACAGCAGGTGGATTTCATACTATTTGGTTTTGACTCTTTCTGAAATGAAAATAATTTTAATTTATATGCTCCAAGATGCACTGCTAGTGACCGAGGCGGGTAGCTACTATTTTTTTCTTGGAAGAATCAGCAAATGAATGTGTTAGAAACTTTTAACATGTTAAAAATGCTTTATCTCAGTGGTCTTAGAATTCTAATCGTTATTGAAATTTCAAATGCCAATAGTTTGAGGAAAAAACATGTAAACACGGCAGCAAAACTTTTAAACAAATGCAGTTCTTTTCTTGTACTTTAGTAAAACTTTCAGCTGCTTCACACAGGCACTTGTTGATCATCCTTGCTTTCCTACTTCGTCCACAGCGAGCAATTGTTTAAGTGTTTCTGGAAAAGAAGAATCAGGTACTCAGGACATGGGGATTTCCCCTGAGGGCTGTGTGGACAGGGCTGCGGGGGAAACAAACGCTCTCCCCTCACAGCCAGCGGCCAGCATGCTTGGTGACCCGTGAACAGGGTCGGCAGCCGGCCCCTTGTCGAGGGCACATGGGCTCAAAAGGAAAGTCCTGTTCTGGGTCCAAGAAGAGTTCATGTTTGTGCTGCTGTGTCCCTGAGTGGCCGTCACATCCGTTTGGCAGAGCTGCTCTGTGATGTTTGGTGACTGCGGACATATTTCCCGTTATCATATTCTTTGCTATAATCTATTGGAACAACAAGGGATTGAAACAAAACGAAATGAATTTTCCACTTTTTAAATGTAAGTAAGGTCTGTAAAACAAAAACTATGAAAAGTTTAAATGTTCTACAAACAAGCTATTGAAGAGTTCACAACAAATTTGGGTCACTGAACATGTTCAAAATGTCTCTCTATCTAAGACTTCTAAATGAACAAACAACAGAACCTAAAAGCTCAAACACTAAAAGCTAACACTAAAAGCCACAGCCTGCCAGGGCCGGAGTCCTGTCACCCATCCCACACCCGGACACTTCCTATTTCCTGCTGTGGACAGCCAGCAGATAGCCACGGGCCTCCCCAGGGCCGCCCAAGGCCACACTGGCCGGGTCCCCAGCCCCTCTCCGACTCTCTTCTGGGTCACACTGGCTCTTGGCAGGCTCGGAACGCACTGCGCTCATCCTGCCTTGGGGACGCGCTGCCGGCTGCTCTCTCTGCGAGGTGGGCCTGGCCTCTGACCTCTGGGCAGTGAGCCGCTCTCTCCTTCAGCCTGACGTGGATCCCAGCCCCACTCCCTCCTGTCTCCTCCTGGCGCTCTCACAACTTGTTTAGTCTTTTCTTTGGTTGGGGCCTCTCTCCCACTGGGACTGGAGGCCTCTGAGGGCAGGGCTTGCATCTGCCTGTGACCAGCTCAGAACCCAAAGAACAGCAAGTGCATAGGAGAGGTGACTGGGTCCACAAGTGCCTCCCTCATCTCCTTGCTGCTTCCCTGGAAGGCAGACCTCATGGCCACCCTGGGGGGGGGGGCGGTTAACAAGCGAGCAGCACCCACACCCACTCCCCAAGCACACTTCCCCTCTGTTTACCGCTCTCTGTATTTCCTTTATCTTGGGAAATAAGGGGTGAAAAATTCACAGCACAGATGGGGCAAGCCGGTCCGACGCAGAGGAGCCCTGGGGTCAGGAAGGAAGGGAGGCTGGGAAGAAGCCAGGGGGGTGTGAGGGAGCCTGCAGGGGGCGGGAGGTCAATGTGGGAAGGCACAAAGAACTGAACCAGGATGGCGCTGGCATCACCACGGTTTGCTGAGGTCTGCGTTGCCCTGGCCAGTGCACACAGCTGCTCCAAGGAGTGCACCCAAGCTGGCCGCACAGGGTTTCCTCTGGCCTGAGAGTGGAGCTGTCATTGCAGGGAGCTTCCACCACACCCCATACGTGTGCAGCCTCCCTCAAGGGGCTCCCTGGGCAGGAGCCCCGCCCCGATGAGGGTGGCACGGGCTGCTCCTTTATGGAAGTCTCATTTGATACACTCTCCACCCATCCTCTGCCTTCCCAAGACACACACTTGTTTCACATAAAATTGGTGTCTGTGGCCAGTATATTTCCCAAGATAATTTCTGATTACAGCTTAAAATGAAAGCCATAGCAAATGCAGACTAGAATAGAATTTTAAAGTTGAAAAGCAATTTGATCCATAGCCCAGCCCTTGGCAACTCCCATAGCAGAAACCCCAGACAGTGCAGCTCTCAACGAGGCTGGGTGTTCCTCATGCAACATCCCACACAGAGGAAAAGCAGATCTGGGCAGACGCTAGCACAGGGTGCTCCTGGAATAAAACCTTGGTGTGTCACTCGACGCACAATTTTATGCTTTTAACCGCATGGGCGTGTGTTGGTAGCAGCCCCAGAGCATTACGGGTATTTCTAGGGTTGCCTAAATGACACCATACCGTTCTGACCTTTTTGTAATTCGGTGTCTGTTTTACTCAACATTGCTTTTGAGGCTCCTCTGTGTTCATTCGCTGTATGTGCTGTATTCTGCTGCACGCAGGTCACAATTCGCTTTTCCATTCTCACGTTGATGCACTTAGGATGCCTCTGACCCTGAGCCCTTGTGGTGCTGGGTGAGGACTTGTGACTCCACTGCCCTCTCAGGCGTGAGCCTTGAGGCGATCTGCTGACGTGAAGTCACTGCCACATCCGCCAACACTGAGCAAACAAAACACCTGGGGTTTTTAAATCTCAGTATTAAAAAATATTAAATATTTTAGCTTTATATTACATTTTACAAAAAATATTTTTAACTTTAAATATTTTTAGGCCTTCAGTATTTTGCCAAATGACAGGTATGAAATGAAAGCTTGTTTACACTTGCGTTTTCCTAATTACGAGAAAGAGTGAACATTTTTTGTTGATTGAGCATTAGGGTTTAATGCCAATTTCAAGACTGACATTTTGAAATGCCAACTCATAACTTGTCGATTTTCCCATTATAAGTTTTCAGGAGCCCTTTATATATTCTGGACTCTGATCACTAGCTGGCTACGACAGCGTCAAACACCTCCCATTTTATGGCTCACCTTTCAAATTTATCACCCAGCAGTATGAAATTTTAATGTAGTCAAATACATCAATCATTTCATTCATGGTCTGAGCTTTGTGCCTCATCGTTTATTAAATACTTCCCTATCCCAACTTTATAATGTTCTTCTTTTCTTTTTTAAGCTTTTGCTTCTCATATTTAGTTCTTCAATTTATTTGCAATTTATTTTTACTGAGGTAAAATGCACATAACATAAAATTCACCATTTTAACCATTTTTAAGTGTACAATTCAGTGGCATTTAGTACATTCAGAATGTCACGCAACCATCACCACTCTCTAGCTTCAGAATATTTTCATCTCCCAAAAAGGAAACCTCATACCCATTTAGCAATCGCTACCCATCAGGCCCTCTCACCAGCCCCTGGCAAACAATCATTTGCTTTGGATTTATCCACTCTACATATTTCACATAAATAGAATCATACAATGTGTGGCCTTTTGTGCCTGCTTCTTCGAGTCAGCAAAATGTTTTTAAGGCTCATCCACGTTGCAGGGTGCGTTAGAACTTCATTCCTTTCTACGGCTGAATAATAGTCCATTGTATGGATGGACCACATTTTGTTTACCATTCACCTGTGAACGGACTTTGGATTTTTTCCACTTTCTGGCTATCGTGAACAGGGCTGCTATGAACATTTGCGTACAAATTTTTGTGTGACCTTATATTTCCATTTCTCTTGGGCATATACTTAGGAATGGAACTGCCGTGTTACATAGTGACTCTGTTTAACTTTTTGAGGAAATACCAGACTGTTCTCCATGCAGGCTGAACCACTTCACATTTCAAGGGCCGTGTACACTGATTCGAATTTCTCCACATCCTCAGCTACACTTATTATCCCCCCTTTTTTATAGTCACCCCAGTGGGTGTGCAGTGCTATCTCATTGTGGCTTTGATCTACATTTCCCTAATGAATGATGAGGCTGAACACCTTGCCATGTACTTGTTGACCATCCGTATATCTTCTTTGGAGAAATGTCTATTTAAGTCCTTTGCACATTGTAAATGGGTCATTTGTCCCTGTTGTTTTAAGGAGCTCCTTATATATTCTGGATATTAATAACTTATAGAATACATAATTCACAAATATTTTCTCCCATTCTGTGAGTTGTCTTTTCACTTTCTTGACAATGTCCTTTGATGGACAAAAGTTCTTAATTTTGATGAAGTCCAATTTATATATTTTTTTCTTCTGTTGCTTGTGTTTTTGGTGTCAATTTAAGAAACCACCACCAAATCCAAGGCCATTCAGATTTATCCCTGTTTTTTTCTAAGAATTATATATGTATAACTGATTCACTTTGTTATAAAGCAGAAACTAACACACCATTGTAAAGCAATTATACTCCAATAAAGGTGTAAAAAAAAAAAGAATTTTATACCTTTAGTTCTTACATTTAGGTTTTTTGACCCATTTTTTCTTTCTTTCTTCTTTTTTTTTTTGGCCTCTTGGCTTATAGGATCTTAGTTCCCCGACCAGGGGTCGAATCCGGGCCCCGGCAGTAAATGTGCCAACTCCTAACCACTGGACGGCCAGGGGATTTCCCCTTGACCCATTTTTGGTTAATTTTTGTATATAGTACGAGATAAGGGCCCAAATTTATTATTTGGCATGTGTATATCCAATCTTCCCAGCATCACTTGTTGAAAAGACTGTCCTTACCACACTTAATGTTCTTGGCACACTTGTTGAAAATTATTAGACCATATATGTAAGAGTTTATTTCTAGGCTCTCTGTTCTGTTCCATTGGTCTATGTGTCTGTCCTTACGCCAGACATAGTGGTAAGCTCCAAGAGTAGGTTTGTAGTAAGTTTCAAATTCAGGCTCTGTGAGTCTTCCAACTTTTTCTGTTTTTCAAGATTCTTTTTGCTATTAGTAGCCACTTGCATTTCCATGTGGATTTGAGGATCAGAGTTTACATTTCTGGAATTTTGATAGGAACTGTCTTGAATCTGGAGATCATTTTTGGGTAGTATTGACGTCTTGACGATGTTAACTCTTCCTATCGACGAACAACTGATGTCTTTCCATTTATTTAGGTCATCAATAATTTCTTTCAGCAATGTTTTGTAGTTTTCAGCATACAAGTCTTTCATCTCCTTGATTAGATATATTCCTAAGTATTTAATTTTTTTAGATGCTATATTAGTGGAATTATTTTTTAAATTTCTCTTTTGGAATTTTCATTGATGGTGTACAGAAACACAACTGATTTGTGTGTGTTGATTTTGTACCCTGCAACTTCGCTGAATTATCTATTAGTTGTGGATTCTTTAGCCTTTTCTATATATACAGGATCATGTCACTGTGAATACAGACAATTTACCTCTTCCTTTCCAGTCTGAATGCCTTTTATTTCTTTTTGCTATCTGTAACAGCTCTTTCTGTTCTCTGTACCGGCTAGAAGTTCCAGTACAATGTTGAATAGAAGTACTAAAAGCATGCATCCTTGTCTGAGTCCTGATCTTATTAAGGAGAGAGTTTTCAGCCTTTCACCATTGTGTGTGATGTTAACTGTGGGTTTTCCATAAATACTGCTTAATCTGTTGAAGAATTTTCTCTCTAATCCTAGTTTTCTGAGAGCTTTTATCATGAAAAGATGTTGGAATTTTTTAAATGCCTTTTCTGCATCAATCGAAATGATCATTTTTTTCCCTTTGTTCTGTGAATGTGATGCGTTTCATTGATTGATTTTCTTATGTTGAACCACCCTTGTACTCCTGGGATAAACTTCATTTGTTCATGGTGAATAATCTTTCTAATATACTATTGGATTCTATTTGCTACAATTTTATTGATCTTTTTGCATTTTTATTCATCATAGATATTGGCCTGCAGGTTTCTTTTCTTGTTATGCTTTGGCTGCAGAGAATGAGCTGGGAAATATCCCCTCCTCTTCGGTTTTTGGGAAGAGTTTCAGAAGGAGGACCATCTGCTCTTGTGACGTCATGTTGCTCAGCTCAGCCCTGGTCCCTCTGCCCTTCTGTCTGCACATTTAGTTCCCTCATCTCTAAACATGCCTATGTGTGGATACTTCCAGATCTGATTTCCAACCCGACCTCCCCTCTCGGTGCCAAGCTCACACAGCAATCCGTCCACTCAACATGTCTAACAGCATCTCAGTGTTAATGTGTCTTCTCCTCCCAAATCTGCTTCTCCCCCAGTCTCTCCCATCTCAGTAAATGGTATCACCTTCCACCTGCTGATCAGGCCCCAAATCCCTGAGTTGCTGTCCTGGTGCTGATTCTCAACTGCAGACAGCAGAATCCACTGTAGCTAATTTAAGCAGTACGGAAGATAACAGGTGGGATAAACAAGGTCCTGCTGTACAGCGCAGGGAACGTTCAATATCCTCTGATAAACCATCATGGAAAAGCATATGAAAAAGGATCACTTTGCTGTACAGCAGGAATTAACACAACATTGTAAATCAATGATACTTCAATTAAAAAAAAGAACATATCAGGTGGACGACACCAACTCTGAGAGGGTCAGGGAACCAGGAATAGCCAGAAACGTCAGCAACCTCGAGGAACTACGGATAATGCTATAGGATTGTGCTAGGAAAATCCCCACTGCCCTGTTCCCTTCTGCTCGACGACAGTGCTGCCAGGGACAAGACGTGAACCGCCCCAGAGGAACCAATCACCTCCACTGCCAATCTGCTGAGACAGCCACTACTCTCGTGGCTCCTCTCACGTCTTATGTGGTGCACGGGAAGCCACTACTCTCGTGGCTCCTCTCACGTCTTATGTGGTGCACGGGAAAGCAAAAACAGGCACATCTGTAACGTCTGGGGCATGTAGTTTTGCCGTCTCCAGGGGAGCATGCGAAGCGTTTCGCAGAGGCCACGATCAGCTAATTCACTGCCTGCCACCTTCCTCCTCAGCTTCTTTCTCCCTCACTCCCCAGAGCCAGAGATGGGTCACTCCTCTCAGCTCTCTCTGCCTTTACATAGATCCTGCTTTGACCATTTTTCACAACCTCTGGCATTCCTACCTTAAGCCAGCTCCCATCGCTCTCACCAGGATACTGGCAGTGGCTTCCTGACCGTTCTTCCTGCCTCAGGCAGCTGTGGTGTCCACACTGCAGCCAGGTGAGATGTTTGGAATGTATCCGATAATGCTGCTTCCTCTCCGAACTCTCTCCACGGTGGTTTCCCACAACACTCGGAATAAAACAAAACTCATCACTACGACTTACTTATCCCTTCAGCCTTTCCAGCCTTGTCTCCTCCGCACGTGCGTGCCCTCATTCACCGTGCTCCTGGGTACACCGGCTTTCCTGCTGTCCCTCAAGCACACCAGATCTATTCCGGCCTCAGGGCCTTTACACAGGTGGCTTCTTCTGCCTGGAACTCACAAGCAGCTCCCTCCCTCCCTTTCTTCTGGTCCCTGAACAGTCTTCTCTGGCTTGACCATCTGCCTTATTCAGAGGTATTTCTCTGTTCATTGGTTTATTGTCTCTCTCCATTGGAATGTCAGATCCCCAAGGGGCCTGACAGGTGCCATGCAGTGACTGGCCAAAAGTAGGTGACCGATAAATACCTTCTGAATAAACTAAGCCATTTCAATAGTCCACGTTTTGGGGAAAACTTCTTAGAAGACATCCCTGACTCTATGGATACACAGCAAAGAAAGAATCCGATCCTTAGAAATTGTGGCTGGAGACAGCGCATGAGGACTCCTGGGCTTTCCCAGTGCAGGCCCAGCTTTGCCTAGATGCAACAGAGACACAACCCCTATGGGCCCCAAAATCTCCGGTAAGAGTGAGATTCCAGAGCTGCACCCTAACCAGGCATCCAGGCCACTGCTGTCCTCCCCTGACGTCAGCTCCCGGATCCTGGAGGCGCTGAACAGGGACAATGTCCCCTGTTCTGGAAGCATGCCAACACAGCCCAGTTCTGGCCTGGCAGGTGCTTTGGGACCACAGAGATTTATGCAGCTGCTGTTTATGTCGAGATTTATGTGGCTCCTGTTTCTGGAGTGTCATGGGCAGGTAAGGGGTGAGAAGAGGATGGGGCAGGGGGCCTCAGGGAGGTGCAGACAATGAGTAACACCCCAGCACTGAGACGGGGCTGAGTCTGCTTGGGCCCAGTGGGAAGGGCTGGAGGTTCCAGGAAGCAGAACAGAGGAGCCACAGAGGAATTCAAAGAACCGGTACTGGGTGAGGGGGCAGAACTCATCCCGCCGCCCTCAGCTTCTTTCACTCTGTACCTGAAGCCATGCAGCTCCAGCACAACTGAACTTTATCTCTAAATGAGGGCGTTTGTCCGCAGTGGGGGGACTGAGTCAGTGTCCCTGTTTCTAGTCGGGACACGGTACAGGACAAGGGTGGGGAGACACGCCCCCCCGCCGAGGGGACGGGTTCCTCTGAGAACCCGGCTGCATCCCCAGCACACAGCAAGTGCTCCTCAAGCCACAGCCCTACAGTCGCCTAGCTACAGGGAAGGCGTCTGTCTCCCCGGGCTGGGGCTGGAGGTGGGGGTACTTTGTTTCTGTAGGTTCTCCAGAAACCCAGGCATTCCAGTTGCAAAGCCAGTGAGAGCCTGTTCAACTGTCCGCGCGCCCGACTCCCCAAGTGGGGGAAGGTGGCCTCTCGCTGAGGCCCAGAGGCTCACGAGTTCTGTTTACCCGGCAGAGAGCGTCCCATAAGCCAGGGAGCTCGCTTGGCGGGAAGAGAAGGCCGGTCCTTCCACACCGGCGGAAATCGGTCCGCTCCACCTACACCAGTGGAAATCAGGGTCCAGTTATCTTCACTAGTCTGTCTACACCGTTGCATGTCAGGTGTGAATCTATCTGCACTGGGGGAAATCAAACTCCGATAGCGTTCACCAGCAGAAATCAGAGTCCAGTCTGTCTACACCCACGGAAATCGGGTGCAGCGCCACTGCCACCGGTCTGCGAACAAAATGGTAGGTGCCCAGGCTCTGCGAGAATAAAAATCACAAAGAATTCCGCCCCCGCCCCTGCTCGGGGAGGGAGGAGCTCGCCCCCAGCCTTCCGCCCCTGCGGGGTCTTCTCCCAGGTGAGGGTGCGGCCCGAGGCACCTACAAGGCCGCCCACACCCCGGGGCTGAGACGCCCCCAACCTGCCTCGTCCAGCAGCCTCCGGGGATGAGACCCCCTCCAACACCCAGTCCTGGAGCCCCCGGGAGTGAGACCCCCCCCCTCCAAGCTTCTCCCCGGAGCCCCCAGGGGAGAGACGACCCCTCCTACCTCGGAGTCCACGGGTCCCCACGGGTGAGGCGGGCAGGGGGCGCGGCCGGGAGGGTCCGCCCCTAGCCCTCCGCCCTTCCCACGCCCCGCGGGCGGGCCTGCCGAGCGCTGTCCTCCCCGCGGACGGGACAAAGGCGGCGCCACCATGGCTCTCAGCGCGGCGCTCGGCCGGGGCGACCGGGGCTCGGGCAACAAGGTAGGGGACGGCCGGCGGCTGTGGGGAGGGTCCTGAGGCCGCGGCTGCGGCAGCGGGAGGGAGCTTTCACTTTTTCCGGTCACTTAAACGAGGGGTTAGCAAACTTTTCCCTTAACCTCATGAATATTTATGAGAAGTATGCTTTTCAAGACAGATTTGCGGTTCCTGGGGTGTGAAAGGAGTGCAGGGGAGGGGGCTGGGACAAAAAGACGCCTGTGAAGTTGTCGCCAACAATGAGAATGTTCCTGAGTTACTCATTACCTCAAAACTGGTAGGACAAACCAATGAACTTTGTGCACGAAGACAAAGAACTTTTACTTAAAAAATACCAGGATAGACTTATATTGGAAAGGCAGTCGATTTCAATAATGAACATTGCCTAGTAGACAAGACAGTGACTTCAGGTCTAGAATAGTGTGGTGGAAGCTGTCTTGTATTTCTTCCTGTGAACTACAAAAAGTGCGTCGGGTCTGTTTTTCCCTTTTTCCTGTGAACTAGATTACAGAGTGTTTTGGTACAGTAATTACACTCTACTCCTGTTACCCAACAGCATTTTCACTTTAAAAGTTTAGCTGGTACTTTCAGGTGTCTAATTAAGACTTAAAACACATAATTTTAAAAATAAGTTGAAGGTAGCTGGAACTGTGCATAATTAACGACTGAGCATCAAGTCGGCTTCAGCCTCCTGCAAAGAGATTTCAAAGCGGACAGAAGTGAGGTTTGGCTTCCTGACCCTAACCCTCCAACCCCCAGGCTCTCTGCATCAGGAGGAACTTCAGAGGCCACCGTTTGCTCTCAGTGGACACCTTCAAACTCTAAGATGTTTGCATTCCTGGTG
Organism: Neophocaena asiaeorientalis asiaeorientalis; assembly: GCF_003031525.2. Lineage (NCBI taxonomy): Eukaryota > Metazoa > Chordata > Mammalia > Artiodactyla > Phocoenidae > Neophocaena > Neophocaena asiaeorientalis. The sequence goes on along the minus strand of NW_020175679.1, from coordinate 2,629,638 downwards.
GAGCCACATCCCTGTACTGGAGGGCTGGGCATCCCCCACAGAGATAATGCACCCACTTCTGCTTCTGAGGAGATGCCCTGTTTTGATCTCATAGTTTGGCATCCAGTCTGCAAACAAGAACAGTGGTCTGGGTTGGGATCACAAGTGGACTTGCCCAGGTGGGCCACAGAGAACAGAGCCCTAACCTTTCCAGTGGACTGGGGGCTTGGGTGCAGGTGACCTGTGGTTTTATCCCATTAGAGGGGCCCCTGTGTAGGTCTAGTCTGAAATCGCCTTTGTGAAATGTGGATCTTAGTGTCTGTAGTTCATGAGCTTGGTGGTGGTCTCACCTGAATACTTTATTACTTGTAAAGCGTGCCAAAAATGCTGGTCTAAGGAAAGAAAGTCGGCCTGAATTTGCCCCGAGACCCTCTGAGATGTGTGTTCACAGGTTGTATCATCCAGGCAAGCACAGGAGACCCCAGACTCCCAGATCACAGCATTTTTTTAATGAGAATCATTCAAGCCCAGTTCCCATGCCTCCCTCCTTCCAAACAGAACTAATGTGCCCTCTCTTTGTGCTTGAACAAAAATCAAGTCACTTAGAGCCATCCAGCCCTAACAGCCATCCTCCAGGACAGGGTACCCATTCTACAAATGGTGGAAAGCCAGGCTTCTGCACTTGACCTGTGGCTCCCAGCCAGGAAGCAGCCTAGAAGCGGTGGCTTTCCTCTCCACACGGCTGTGCCCTGTATTTATCCTCCTGCCCTGTCAGAACAGGGCTTCTGTGCCCTGCTCGCCATGGGAGGTTCCCTCGGGATTGCAGCTTCTTTACCTGCATCCCTCTGCCCCTTACAGGGTCTGGCACTCAGCAGGTGTGCACAGGCCAGTGCTCACTGGTCCAGCCAAGAAAAATGATCCCAGAGAGACTGTTGGTCTGACCTAAGAGCCCAGCACACTTCCGAAGGGGTCAGGAGGGTGGTGGGACAGAGGGGTGGGCTGCAAGGTGGCAAGTCCTGCCCTGAACCTGTTGGTCCTGAGAAGCCTTGGGAATCTGGGATCCTGTGAGCAGAAGGCATCCCACAATTGCCATTTACCCTACAAGGGGGTCAAGGAGGGCAGGTGCCCTGGGAGTGGAGAAGAGGCTCTGGACCTCCACCGGGTGCCCAGAGAACAGGCCTGGGGTCTTGGATTGGATGTGCACCCACATCCACCCCCTGTTATCTGTCAGCCTTTGGGCCGGTGGTTCAGGCTCTTGGAGTTTCAGTCTGTTCACTTACAGGATAACCTGTGGCCACCCACCTCTCAGAGCACCATAGCGTCTAATTTTAAAGTGGATGAGTTGACGCTTCTTGAAAGGAAACCCAGGTCATCACGGAGCTGAATGTTCCTGAGCTGAAGGCTGTCTCTGTCCTGATATCTGGGACAACTTTCCAGGTGTCTCAGTTCACACCTGGGCCCAAATTCTCAAAGACGGAGCTTTCAGATACTTTTAGACAAGTGTCCAACCTTACAGAACTTTCCCCAAAAGTGAGAAAATCAGGTTGTGCAAAACTCACTTTGTGGTGAGTTTATTTTATATGACTTTAAAACTACTTATGTTTCTGAGACCTAGGATAGGGATTAAATCTAATGCCAACAACAGTTTGGGACAGGAATTAATTTGAAGTTCTGCACTAAAACTGTGCAAGTCTGCCAGGTAATGAGTATGTGCACCTCCCCTGGCGAAGTCTCACCTGCCTGCAGCCCCCCACCGTGGGACCCCCAACCCTGGTACGCGTTAGCCTCAGAAAGCTCCCCGGGTCATGCTGCCGCAGCCCCGGCCCCACAGTGATCTGAACTGACGTCACCTTATTCTGACTACGCTCGGTAACCTGCTCCCCCAGGCAGCACCGGCTTTATTTCATTCCCCGTATGTCCCTGGTGCCTGGAGTAGTACATGGCACACAGCAGGTGCTCAACAAGTATTTGTCACAAGGTGGCAACTGTATCCCCTCCTCTGAAGCTCACCGTCACTCCCCTGCCCAGTCGCAACCTCACAGGGCTACACAGATGCAGGGCTTGCCCCATGACCTGAGCTAACACGATTCCCGAGATTTTTAAGAATAAAATAACGGCCTCAGAGGGAGCAGCCAGGTTACAGCTGATTCTGGGAAACTCTACTTGCCTAAGTGCGACATAGTAAAGCAGGCTCACGGCAATTATAGAGGACAGCTTGGCAATGCCTGGCGTGACATAATGAATGAACTTTGCAGGTAGTTTCTGAGGCAGAGATGATAGTGCCCGGTGCCGAAGAGAAGGAATGCCTGAAAGAATTTTCAGTGAATGGAAAGGCTGGCCCTTCCTTCATTGTCAGGTGGTTTGGAATTAGCTGCGGGCCATCAGGTGGCCTCCCCAGAGAGCGAAGAGGTTGGATGAGTTTCTGAGAGCTCTTGGGCTCTGTCTCTGGCTAGAATGAGACACAGGGCAGTGTGGATGGAAGGAGTGGGCTTGGTGGTTAGGGATGCAGGCTATGTGGCCATAGTGGTTTGGGTTCAGCTCTGGTTCCCCCACTGAGTGGGTGGGCAGGTGAGCCCCTCAACCTCACCGTCTTTAGAATGGGGAAGATAATAGTATTACGATGTTTTTAGAATAGTGTCTGGCATACAGTAAGTGCTCAGTAAATGTTGGCTATTCTGTGACTGTGGTAGAGAGGAAGAGAGATTTTCATACAAATAAGAGGGAAAAACGATTGAGTTACAATTTTTCCTTGAATCACTTAAGGAAAAATATTCATTGAAGTTATCTCAAAGATATCGCCAGGGAAGAGGAGTTACAACTACAATTACGTGCTATTTTAACAATGTATTCGTGAATTTTTTAAAGAAATGCTTTGTGAAAGTGCCCAAATCAGTAGGTCCTGAGCTCCACTTGAGTTCAAGGGTCCCAGAGCTTTCCCTATGGATTATTCAAGAAGACTAAAGAAAAGGTAGCTGGAAGAAGCATTTAGTCAGCCCAGAGTACCGCGCTGGGTAAGGAGTGAGCGTTTGGTTCTCAAACTGATTCTTGCCCGTCCAGAGACGGCAACCCAGAGAATCACGGCGATGTGAACCGAGCAGACGAGCCTCAAAGCCCAGTATAAGCTCCCCCGAAAGCACATGTTTAAATAGGAGGAGCATGTGGAAGGGTTGTTGGGGGGACAGAGCAACAAAAGCCACATATGAGAAGGAAACTACCATCACAATTCCTGGAAGGTACCGGAACTAATTCTTTAAAAAACAGCTGAGGTGAAATTCACATGATACAAATTTAGCCATTTTAAATCAAACAATCTGGTGGCATCTAGTACATTCACAATGGTGTGCAACCCCACCACCTCTGTCTAGTTCCAGAACATTCCTACAGCCCAAAGCAAAACCCCACACCCCTTAGGCAGCTTCTCCCATTCCACCCTCTGCTCAGCCCCTGGAACCACTAATGTGCTCTCTGTCTCTATGGATTTGTCTACTCTGAGTACTCCATATAAGTGGAATCCTAAAATATGTGACTTTTTTGTGTGTTAAAATGCATATAGCATGAAATTTACCATTTTAACCATTTTTTAGGTCAGTGGTATTACATTCACTTTGCTGTGCGCCATCACCGCCATCCATTCCCACGACTCTCTGGTCTTGTAAATCTGAAACTCTACACCTGTTGAACAGTAACTCCTGACTCCGCCCTGCCCCAGAGCCTGGCAGCCACCATTCTACCTTCTGTCCTTACGATTGCGGCTACACTAAGCACCACTGAGCGCGCGAGCAAGCAGACAGTATCTGTCCTTTCATGATTGGTTTACTGCACTGACCATAATGTCCTCAAGTTCCAGCCATGTTGTAGCATTATCAGAACTTCATTCCTTTCACGGCTGAATAATACTCCATTGGAGGGGACTTCCCAGGTGGCACAGTGGGTAAGACTCCACACTCCCAATGCAGGGGGCCCAGATTTGATCCCTGGTCGGGGAACCGGATCCCACGTGGACGCGGCAACTAAGAGTTCACATGCGGCAATTAAGACCTGGCGCGGCCAAAATAAATAAATATTTTTTTAAAAGTTAAACAAAATTAATATTCCATCGTATGGATGGACCATAAATTTGGCTTATCCGTTTATCTGTTGACGGACGTTGGGCTGTTTCCATCTTTTAGGTTTTGTGAATAAGCTGCTATGATTATGTCTTTACAAGTTTTTGTGTGTACATATATTTTCATTTATTTCATTTATTGGGTATATACCTTCAGGGTCATATGGTAATTCTGTGTTTAACTTTTTTTTTTGGCCTTGCCGCGTGGCATGTGGGACCTTAGTTCCCCGACCACGATCAAACCCATGCCCCCTGCAGTGGAAGCTCAGAGTCCTAACCACTGGACCACCAGGGAAGTCCCCAACTGTGTTTAACTTTTTGATGAACCACCAGACTTTTTTTTCACAGCAGCCTAATCATTTTACATTTTCCCAGCAATGTATGAGGGTTCCAGTTTCTCCACCGCTTCACCAAGACTTTTTATTTTCCAGTTTTATAGTCACCCTCGTGGGTATGAAGTGATACTGTAGTTCTGGTTTGCATTTCCCTAATGACTACTGATGTTAAACTTATTTTCATGTGCTTGTTGACCATCTGCATATCTTCTTTGGAGAAATGTCTATTCAAGTTCTTTGCCCATTTTAAATTGAGTTGTTTGTCTTTTTATTGTTGAGTTCTAAGAGTTCTTTATATACTCTGGACACTAGACTCTTAACAGATATATGATTTGCAAATATTTTCTCCCATCTGTTGGCTATCCTTTTACTTTCTTGATAGTATCTTTTGAGGCACAAAAGTTTTAAATTTGGATAAAATTTAATTCATATATTTTTTCTTTCGTTGTTCATGCTTGTGGTGTCGTATCTAAGAAAACATACAAGGTCATGCCACATACAAGGTCATGAAGATTTATCCCTATGTTTTCTTCTAAGAATTTTGTAGCTTCGGTGTTTACATTTAGGTTGTTGACTCATTTTTAGTTGATTTTTGTGTGTGGTGTGAGATAGGGGTCCAATTTAATTATTTTGTATATGGATATCCACTTTTCCCATCACCATTTTTTTTTTTTTTTCTGGTACGCGGGCCTCTCACTGTTGTGGCCTCTCCCGTTGCGGAGCACAGGCTCCGGATGCGCAGGCTCAGCGGCCATGGCTCACGGGCCCAGCCGCTCCACAGCATGTGGGATTTTGCCGGACCAGGGAATGAACCCGTGTCCCCTGCCTCGGCAGGCGGACTCTCAACCATCTGTGCCACCAGGGAAGCCCCATCACCATTTTTTGAAGAACTTATTTTTTCCCAATTGAATAGTCTTGGAACCCTGGTTGAAAGTCAGTTGGCTGTAGTTTGGGGGGTTTATTTCTGAACCCTCAGTTCTATCCCACTGGTCTATGTGTCTGTCTTTATGCCAAAACCACACTATTTTGATAACTGTAGCTTCGTAGCAGGTTTTGAAAGCAGGAAGTGTGAGTCCTCCAAATTTGTCCTTCTTTTTCAAGATTCCTTTAGCTACTCAGGACCCCTTGAAATTCCATATTAATTTGAAGATTTTTTTCCCATTTCTAGAAAAAAAGCAATTGAAGGTTTGATAGAAGTGGCATTGAATTTGTAGATCACTTTGAATGGTATTGACATCTTAACAGTGTTAAGCCTTCCAATCCATGAACCAGGAATGTTTTTCCATTTAATTAGGTTTCTTTAATTTCTCCCAGTAATGTTTTGGAGTTTTCAGTGTACACGTCTTTCATCTCTTGGGTTAAATGTATTCTTCAGTATTTTATTCTGCTATTATAGAATGGAATTGTTTTCTTAATTTCCTTTTTGGATTCTTCATTGCTGGTGTAGAGAAGCACAACTGATTTTTGCATGTTGATTTTGTATCTCATACCCTGCAACTTTGCTGAATCTACTTATTAGCTCTAGTAGCTTTATGTGTAGATTCTTTGTGATTTTCTATATATAAGATCATGTCATCTGCAAATAGAGACAGTTTTACTTCTTCATCTCTAAATTAATTTGCCGTTAATTTTTTTCTTGCCTAATTGCTCTGGCTAGAACTTCCAGGGCAGTGTTGCATAGCAGTGGAGAAAGTGGGCATCCTTGCCTAGTTCCTGTTGTTAGAGGAAAGCCTTTTGGTCTTTCACTGTTAAGTATGAAATTAGCTGTGGGCACTGATAAGTGCCTTTTTATCATGTTGAGGAAGAGCCTTTCTATTCCTAGTTTTCTGGGTGTTTTTATCAGGAAAGTGTTAGAGTTTGTCAAATGCTTGTTCAGCATCATTAGAGATGATCATAGGGGCTTTTTCTTCATCTGTTCATGTGGAGTATTATATTGACTGGTTGTTGAACCACCCTTGCATTCCTGGAATAAATCCCACTTGGTCATGGTCAATAATCCTTGTAATGTGCTGTTAGATATGGTTTCCTAGTATTTTGTTGAGAATATGGAACAAATTTTATAACTCTGCTTTAAAATTTCATTATATTGTAGAAGAATACATCTTTAGAATGTATGTTTTGAAATAAGAAGTAATCTCTTTAAGAAACAAGTTTGTGTCAAAGGCCAAAATATAAAATTACTAGAAAATCTGCAGAAGTTTAAGACTTCAAAATGTAGCTACTGGGTAAAAAGCCATTTGGGGAAGGACTGTGATGAGGTTAGTCCGTATACAATGCTTAAGCAGTGTCTGACACATAGCAGAGTTCACACGTTTCCATCATGTTGTCTTTGGGGTGCAATCAAGCATCCAGGAGGCGCTTGCGTCCTCTCCTGTGATAATACCCGCCTCAGTACTATAGTTTTCACTTTTTTGTGATACCCCCGCTACTAGGCTGTCAGCCCAGGACATTGATCTTTGTATCCTTCAGGATGCTTAGCACACAGCACGTACTCTGTAAATGCACTTTGGTGTTGAGAGTGGAAAATAGTGATCCAGGAGAGTGGTGCCTCTGTGACCAGTGTATCATGAGAAGGACCACAGGTAAGGAGTGAGGAAAGAGCAGAAACACAGGGTTGGCCCATCGGGACCGGGCCTGGGAGGAAGTGTCCCCTGACGCTGTGCTTCCTGTGGGATTTCTGCTCAAACCACAAGGGGAGAGGAAGCAGAGCACCTGGTCCGGGCTGGACTGACAGTTGGAGAGAGGCACCTGGACCCTGCAGTGGGCTTTGGCAGCCCCTTCAATGGTGCTTGGGCAAACGAGGGCCCACCTCTCAAATCCTGAAATGCCAACACTCATAGATGCTTTCATTAGCCAATTTCACGCTGCCAAAAAGTACAGATTTTATTTCAATATTCCCGTAAGCTCTGTCTTCCGTGTTCTCACATCAGTTAATATTTTGTCCCTCCTGTCGCCCCATCTAGATCCATCACACTCTTCCCAGCTAGAGGAAACGGATGCCTTCCAACCACACTCCAAATGGTTCACAACCACCACGAGTTTGGGGGTCTCGGGCAGGCTGCATGGGGCGCTGGCAGTGGCCAACCCCTCCCCTGGTCTCCTGCCCCTCGCCTTACAGGGGCGGCGCTCTTAGTTCTTCCCTGGGCCCTAGATCCTCAGGACGCCTGAGCTCTGTGCAGCCTGTGCACCCACTGGCCTCTGGCCCACTTACCTCTGTGCACAGGAATTATACAAGGACAGCAGCCTCTTCACTGCTGGCTTAGATCTCCTAGGTGCTCACAGCCTTCGAGCGCTGCCCAGATGGCGTTGTTGCACGTGGCTTTTCCCTTTGCAGTCCTGGAGGGGTGCTTGTTAGGAGCAAATCTGGTAAAGGCCTCCTGAGTCTTGCACCTCCCATTCCGAGTGGCGGCACGACTTCCTCTCTGGACCCTGCTCCGGCTGGTCTAGGACAGACCTGGGTGTCACAGCTCTGTGACGGCATCAGGGGTCTTCTGTTAACCCCCAACCTCATACACTTACAGCAAGCTGCTGGGTGGAGACTGACACCTCTCACTCTTCCTGCCAAAGTGCCTCATCCCTGCCAGGCCCAGCACTGCATGAGTAGGGTTCCATTGATCTCCATTCTCCCTTTTCCTTCCCCGTCTTAGTTCACAGAGTGACATATTTCAGGGCCCATTTGTTTTGCCTCTTGAATTCAAACACGGTCAGTAAAATGTAGCAAGTGAGGGGGGAGAACAGCGGTCCCGCTCTGGGAGGAGAGGGGCTTCTGCACAGCACTGATCAGGGACCCGGGTGCGGGTTCCAACCTCACACACTGTTTCTCCGGTTTCCTTGCACACAGGGGTGTTATTTTCACACCCCTGCGACTTGCTCGAGTACACGTTCCCTACGCTACGTTCCCACCTCACTCTGGATTTACTGCCATTATTTGCAGAATTGCCGCCAGTCCTTGTGAGGATTCAGCAACCCGGGTCAGGCCTTCTGCTGCTGAAACGCTGTCCTCTGAGGGCACAGAGGTCAAGTATTTACTAGTGTCTCATCAAATTCCTGAGCCATTGAATACATGGGCGGACCCAGCACAGTCTTCATAAAGTGAGGTTCAACATATCCTGAATTGGTTTAAAACAGAATTATAACTGGAAACTAAAACAAAACAAATCACTCCTCACTCATCTCCACCCCCACTCACCTCCACCCTCACCTCCACCCTCCCCCACCCCCACCCTCACATCCACCCTCCCTCCCCCCCACACTCACCCCCACCCTCCCTCCCCCCCCCACCCC
>NW_020175679.1:2543003-2620743 GCF_003031525.2 Neophocaena asiaeorientalis asiaeorientalis | reverse complement strand
CCCTCACCTCCACCCTCACCTCCACACTCACCTCCACCCTCACCGCCACCCTCACCTCTACCCTCCCTCACCTCCACCCTCCCTCACCTCCACACTCACCTCCACACTCACTTCCACCCTCACCTCCACGCTCACCTCCACACTCACCTCCACCCTCACCACCACCCTCGCCTCCACTCTCCCTCACCTCCACGCTCACCTCCTCCCTCACCTCCACACTCACCTCCACACTCACTCACTTCATCCTTTTGTTCAGTGTGGTATACCCATTTATAGTACCAATCAAACTGAAAATTCAGGGTTAAACTTTGGTACTTGAGCTGAGAGCTATCCCCTTATGGGCTCAAGGAAACCCACATGTTATAAGCAGACTAGCCATATCGTTTATTGTCCAAATTCGAACACTTTGAGGAGAAAGAGAGCTATTGCCTTGACCACAGGTGGAAACCCAAACTGTGTGGGAAACCCTGCCCTGGTTGCCGGTCTGTGGCTTGGGGTATCTCCACCTCCTGGGGTCGTTCTTCTCCGTGGGTGAGGAACACTCGTGCACAGGTGTTTGCCCACCTCCCTCCTGGACCAGGTGTGTGACTCCCAGTGAGCGCCCGAGAGCCAGGCTGTGCAGACATGCTGCCTACACAGCCCCCAGCAGAGCCCCCAGCCGGCACTTGTCCGGCTCTGCCCGTCAGGCTGCTCGCACTCTGCGCCCGGCTGCCACTGGGAGCTTCTTGTTTGCACCAGCACCACCCCCTCTCTACTGTGTTTGCCCCCAGGGCTCCCCCTGTTGTGTAATTCCAGGAGTTGTAAGCGCCTGCCAGGCCCTTTCAGAGCGTGGTTTGGGGCTCCAGGGTTAGCTTCATCTTCAGAGTTGACATCCCTCCCAGTTTTGTGTGACAAGTCCTTCTCTGTCCCTCTCAGGTCCCTTTCTCAGGAAACCCAGGGCCCATTCACATGGCAGGAGCCACACATGCCCTGCCTGTCTGTGCCTGGGACCATTATGCTTTGTGGTCACTTTCTTGGGGCAGTTCGGTGGCAGGGAGGGTGCATGAAAAGCACCGTTTAGCATTGCAAGTACACACAGTACAGGTTTCTTATTAGAATATCTGTTTTGATTCTTCTAATCATGCATATAGAGTTTGCATTTCCCTTAAAATACCTTAAATTTTGCTTAAACATGCTGCCACTTACCTCTACGTTCCTGCACTCCAGTATGGCCTTGTGAGGTTTCCCTGTAGCGCTTTCCGTGCTAGAATGTCTGCAGACTTGAAGCTTTCACCCCACCTTCTTTCTGGAAAAAACAAATGTGCTCCAGCACAGGCCCAGGCCCAGCCCCAATTCCCAAACAACCTCAGCCCAGTGTCAGCAGTCTTCATCTGTCCCACCAAAACTAAAGATTAAGGCTAAATCATGAGGTCCTTTAAGAAAGCACAGGAGCCATGTGTAAAAGCCCAGATGTTGTGGGCTTCTTACCTCAGTGGTTAATATCAAGTTAGGATCTGATAGCAGCTACCTTCAGGGCGCCATCAGGCAAGGAGCAGTGCCAGCCTGAGGGGCACTCTTCCAGGGTTTCTGGAAGGGTTCCCAGTCAGACTAGTTCCCAACTTTCCTCGCAGCTGCTGTGTCACAGCTGTGGTCGGGGGTCCCCACTCAGAGGATGCTTTGGAAAGATGTTAGGTAACATTTTAAACCCAGTAGTGCAAACATACAATATCACACTCCCACTTACCGTCTCTGTACCTGCTGCCTCTTTATTTATGTAGGAATGTAATCCAAAAGTGTAAAAAGAAAAGCAAGCAAAGAAAAAAAAAACCATGTAATTGGTGATTTAGGTGAAATCGGCTGTCAGATCTACAATTTAGAAAAATTAATTTCAGTCGTCCATTGGGTGTCGTCTAGAATTAGTTTTTTCTCTGTTGGAAACATGCAAAAGGCGTAGGGAGGCCAGGTGTGCTGGCTGAAGACAGGATGCCAGGCAGACAGACGCCCGCAAAGCAGCTGGACTCAGGCAAGAGGGAACTTGCTTTTGAAGGTGTTTTGTTTTGGCTCAGTTTAACAGTGACGTGAACAAAAAAGGACAACAAAACCTTGGAGGGATGAAAATGAGTTTCTATCTTTATACGTGAGGAGCCACACGTCTGATTGAGCTGACAAATTTCAAGAGCACTTTTCTTTCCTGACAAAGGGTTTTCCAGATAAATTAAGCAGGAAAGAATGGCTCCTATCAATTTTTCTCTGAAAGAACCGTAAATATGGCTGCAGAGGCAAACGGTGTCCATTGGCCGAGCAGCCCAAACTCGTCTGCAGGCCCCGAAGCTCGCGCACGCTCTGCTGGGGCTGGGTCTCCACGGAGGACCCGGGGTAGAAAAGTTCGGTTTGCTGTAATGAAGACTACGGGAGATTTTTCTGAGTTGACGTGACCTTTTCCGGTTTAGAATGAACAAAACTCTTACTTCCAGCTGAACTCTTATTTCATCGCGAGGACACCAGTCTGGACTGATGGCGGGTGTCGGCAGGCGGACTCTCAACCACTGCGCCACCAGGGAAGCCCCCTGCACACTTTTTATCGAACACCTTCAAAGGACTAAATGAACTAAGAGCTAAATTCAGCCAAAATGCCTTAAAAGCCAACATTTCATTGTCAGTTTGCATTTTGTACTAAAAAATGAAAAGCTCTGAAGTCCTTTCAAGATGAAATACGTTGTTACCTTGTGGAATAATCGGTGGAGTAGATTCATAGTAACCTTTCCATTTTACCAATGGAGAAACCAGAAGTGCAGAAATCTCGGGGACTCTGTGATGTGCCGCAGCTGATATAGACCAGGGTTGACATTTACACGCCCTCGCCTCAGCCAGGGCTTGGGCATCTGAGCGGTGTCTCTCCCAGGGAGGGCCTGAAGTTTGCATTTCAATTCAAAGTAGGTCCTTAGAGACTGCGCTCCGGGCCGCACCCCACCTCCTTCCAGCCGGTTTGTATCTCTAGTCACTTCCGGGGAGGCTGAGGCCTGCCCCCACTCCAGACCAGCTCTGTTCAGTCCCTGGATTGATGTTTGTTTGTGGCTCAGGTGTGATTTGAGTTCTTGGAAGCCAGAGCACGTGGCACTTTGGGGAAGAATCAGTATTTAGAGAATTCCTACTGACAAGGGAGTGGCCCTGTCTGGCGGGGGACAGGACGTGGCAGGAAGGCCCTGTGCGGGCCTGGGGGCCTCACCAGGCTGACGGGGAGGTGGAGGGCTTCCAGCCTCTGAACCGACCCTGCAGCACACGGCTCCCGGCTCTCGGCTCCCGGCTCCCGGCTGCCGGCTCCCGGCTCTTGGCTCTCGGGCAGCACAGATGGTTTCTCTTCGAGTCCTCATTTACTGCAGACTCAGAGGATGCACTGCTTTATTTTCAGTTTCCTTGGGAAAGTATCTATGATTAGCCATTCAGAGGAGTCTCAGACAGTAATCATTGTTCCTTTAAAAATCAATTATGCAATTTTAAACTCTTTGGCTTTTAACTGTTATTTGTGGCCTTGCATTTCCTCTCCAAACAAATAAACCTTATGGCATTCCTCAGGAAATGTTACATCTAAAAATAGAATTAAGTATTTTTTAAACTAAAAGCTCTCTGTCTTTATATAAAAGCATGTTGCACCAAAAGTTAAAGGGGAAATCAGATACCAACGATAGCTGTTTTTGGACTGACTGAATGAGCACAATTCTGGGATTATGATGCAGGATGCCCTAATGGTTTCTATTTAAATTTAAAAAAATCATCAGTACAAGTGAAATGTATTTCCTAGGATGAACTTCTTTTCTGAGTATAAAATGGCATATGGACCAGCTCTGTCCTCCCCACAAGGGCCCCCCATTCCCTATGCAGAGCCAGGAGTGCTGGGGAAGGGGGAAGCCCCTGAGAAATCCCCCACGCTCCACGGAAGATCCTAAAAAGCATCATTTAAGGTGCATGTTTCAGAATTTGATGGGATGGAACTTACGTCAGACCAAACTTGGCGGTGCCTCCTGTGATAACAATGACAGCCGTCACTCACAGGCATTAGATAGGGTTCCCCTCGTGGGCACAGGTGTCAGGTGTACCTGTCACACACATGGGCACTTCCTCAGATGCTTCTGCTCTGTGACAACGTGAGGACCAACCAGTCCTCCCCGACAGGAACTCTTCTCTGTGCTGGGGATTCGCCCATACCTCCTGTGTTTCACAAAGATAACTCACATCCCCGGACATACAGCAGGTGCCTTCACAGTGGACGCCTCAGTGCTAGCCTGTGAAGGTGTCCAGTGCACCTGTCTTATTAGTTGTATTAAATTTCGCAAACCTCTCTTCCAACTCAGGATCTGGAATCCCTCGACACCTACATACAGAACACACTCTCTGCCCTCTACCCACCTTTTGAGGCCACGGCAGCCACGGTGCTCTGGCAGCTGTTCAGCGTGGCCGAGAAGCTCTACGGTGGGGACGGGCTGCGCTGCCTCCTGGACTTCCTCATCCCAGCCAAGAGGGCCCTGCAGCACCTGCAGCGGGAGGCCCGCGTGAGTACCTCCTCGGGGATGGAGCCCGTGTGAGGCCCGCCCGCTCACTTTTGACTAGGGAGGAGAGACAGGCAGGGTTTTAATCTGGTAGCTGGAAAATACCTAATCTGAGCCGTAGGGGTTTTAGATCCAGGGGAATATACTGGTGAAGGAAGCAAAGAAGGAGGATATGCTTCTGTGCATTTCCGACTAATCCAGGGGTTAAGCGGACGTCCTTCAAGTGAGCATTTGTTGTTTTCTTTCTGAAAGAAAGCAGGGTATTATTAAAAAATAAAAATAAATTGTAGTCTCAGCCACTTTTTTGGGAGCATTTAAACACATGACTGGGGAAACCGTCCCATTTTCCTCTGTTCCATTGGTCCTTTGGGCACTGGCTCAGCTTACTCCCTTCGGCTTCTGGCTCCACCTTTTCCTGGTTCCAAATAATTGGTGAAATAAGGCATATGTCCCAGAAACAGGGCTTCTCAACCTGCCAGTGAGCATGGAGCCCACTGTCCGCAGGCTTCTGTCTGGTGCCCCAGGGGACCCTCGCTGCAGTCTATGTACGAAGGGACTGAGTCCCCCTCCTGAGTAGTCATCTCAGGACGTACGGGAGCAGTTCCAGTAGCACAGACAGACCCTGATGAGTGAATCTCTTATGTGTTTAGTTATTTGGAGGATACTTTTATTGTAGGTTGCTTCTGAGGCAGTGTTAAAACTAATGACAGCCACGTTGCAGGTATGTTGCAGTGAACTGCTGCAGAGATTCATGGCTAGATCTTAAAAAGTAAGACCTTTATTAATCATCACCTTTTACTGCTCCATTCATATTGAATTAGGGCTTTTTGAAAAACTCCCACTGGGCTACTTTGATTTATTAAGCTGTTTGAATGTCTTTTAACTGAGTGTGGTAGAGAAATGACCATGGATATCCTCGATTTAATTCTTGGTTCGCAGTAGTCTGCCTAGAGGGTATTTCCTTCATGATTATGTACCTTTTGCACATGTAAAGGGTGTTTATTGATAGGGAAGAAGCAGAGAAATTTGCCTGTCAGGAGATAAAAGCAGCACACACAACCAAGCTGCTTTAAGTTGGATCTGAAAACACTTGCTCCCTTTCAAAGGCGTGTCTTGAAAAGCTTTTCTGAGCTAATGTTTTGTCTTCTTTCTTCTAATATTCTTTTTCCTTCCTTTTTAACACGTCATCACCCTTCCCACTTCCAAACTGCTTATCTTCTGAAAAAGCCATATGAATAATGTTACTCTTTAATATGATGCATATTTATAAGTATTTAAAAGGCATAAAATGAAATTTAGGGACAGCCTTACTATTTTCATATTTATATTGCTTTTTACTTTTTAATTAAGAAATTAAAATTTGATCATCTGTATGACATCGGAGAAAATGAACTTATCTTGACAACTGTGAATGTAAAAATACTTTAGTTAATGTAAATTCAATGCACTTTTTATTCATTTACCAAGTGTCATCGAAGCATGTGGCTCGGAGATCATTATTAATCATATTAATTTTAAGATGTTTCTATGTTAACCTGAGAGTTCGATGACCACTATTTTCCCATCCCTCTGTAGAAACCAGACAGGCTTAAAATCACTGGCTGACTTATTTGTAACTTTGTTTCATCACGGTTTGTGTCCAAAAAATGCTTGGAGAAGTTTAAAGAAAAGTAATCAGAAAGATGTAAAACAGAATGTTTCTGCAAGGGGGGAAAGCAGGGGCAAGGGATTAGAACTTAAAAAGTGAAATCAAATGGAAATCAGAAAAGGAGAAGGGAATAAGCAAGATAAAAACATGGAAATAAAAGTACAACATATATAATAACAGGTTGAAAACGGTAGGCCAGCAGAATTCTAACCAAGGATAATGGATGTAGCGATATTCATAACAAACTAAATACAGTAAAAGGCAAATGCGTTGATAGGGCTGAAGGGGACCATTCAATAATAATACTGCTGACAACCAGGAAGGTGCAGCAATCCGCAAACTCCTAACAACACAGCCTGAAAGTGCTCGAAGCATAAACTGAGGGAATTACAAGTGGGAGATTTCGCCTCCCTCCAAAGCAAAGAGGAAAAGCAGGCCACATATTACTGAAGATAAACATCTGAACACGATATGTCTCTCTGCTAACAGGCATGCGCGGCGTGCCGAGCCCAGCAATTTTAGAATACATGTAGTTCCCAAGCACAGATGGAACCTTCTCCAGACTTAACCAAATTTGATAAAATTCTAGCCAAGTTTTACCATTAGAAGATATACATTATCTCAAGGATGTATACAATTAGAGAATATTAAAGATCATACATTCTTAAGCATTCATATACATTTACCAAATTTGACCAGAATTGACCATTAGCGATAACATGTTAACAAATACCAGAGAACTGATTTCTTAAGACCGCAAAGCAATAAAGCTAGAAATCAGGTTTTTAAAAGACACCCTTCTATTTGGAAATTTGTAAAGGTACTCCTAACAGAACCACAAAGGAAACTGGCAAAACAGAGCTGATGAACAGGTGAGTCCTATTTCCATCTAGGATGTAGAAGTGTATGAAAGACCTTTACTCTTGCCAAAACAACAAGAAATTCTGATGTGAACCAAACAATTACACCTTCCTTTAAAGCCGTCCAAGAGCTGTGGATACACAAAGAGCTAAAAGAACTTAACGGTGGAGTGGCAGTGCCTTCCTAAGTGAGCAAAGAGCAGAAGACGCGTTCATCCCTGGGGCGAGTCACTGAGGCTTCAGGGAGGACGGGTGATGAGCTGGCAGAGAAGGACCATCTCTGCTCAGACCAGGAGGAGCCGGGCTTCAGAGACCTCAGGGCTGGAACACCAGGGTGGAATCTGGAGGAGCCTCGAATGTGACGATAATCCTCTCTACTAACCCTAGAAATTCTCTGACAGAATAAGTGTAGACTGAGGGGTGGGACCAGAAAGCAAAATATATCAACATCTTAAAATCACACAGTTTCAAAGTGTCGTGATTTCCAACTCTTATGGTCTCACGGTCTTAAAATTTTCATCTCATAGTTTTAACATGTCCCAGTTCAGAAGTCCAGCAGCAGTTGGTACCAGGCCTCCCTGGATGGAGAGTTGTGAACCTAACCACTGGAGCACTTGAAACGGTAAACCGAAATTTCTGAAAGTTGAACCAAGCCTCAAGCAATGTAAATTTTATAAGCTATTCTTGGTGGCCAAGAGACTCGGGGGCTGAGCTGAAAAGTGAAGAGATACCTCACTGGACTCCTGGAGAGTTTAAAGCCACAACCTACCCCAAACTTGCTCTGTTTCTAAGTGCTTTAAACTGATAAACCCTTCATCCTAGCTGTCTAACAGAGTAAAGCTTTCCTCTTTTTAAAAAATTATCAGCTTTAGGCAAAAGCTCAGGCATAAAATTTAAAAATTACAAAACGTGCAAAGGCACCAGATTATCAACCCATAAAAAGGAGAAAAAATTGTCAATAGAAAGAGACTCACAGACCACCCAGGTTTGGAATTATACGGCCGACTTTTTAAAAACTATGATAAACATATTAAATAATCTACAAGTAAATATGGATGAAGTGGATGAAGAATTTCAGGAACGATTTGGAAACTGTAAAATGAGAACAAAATGGAAATCTTAGAACTAAAAATACTCTATCTGCAATTAAAAAAAAAACTTACTGGATGGGACTAATGCAGACTGGATGCAGCAAAAGATAGGATACATGATTTGAAGACATGCCTGAAGAAACGAAGCAGATGGAAGCACAGAGAGGAGAGAGAGGAGGGGAAAAGGTGAGCAAGCGTCAGTAACTTATGGGAGTATCAGGTCAGACACATGTGCAAGCGGATTCCCAGAAGGGGAGGAGTGAGAAAATAGGGCCGAAAAAATATTTAAAGAAATATTGTTGGATAATTTAACAATTTGTTAAAAAACACAGATCTAACACATAGATCCAGGAAGCTCATCATACCCGGAGCAGGATAAATACCAACAGAACGACACTTAGACACATTGTAATTAAATGCTGAAAACCCATCATCAAGGGGAAATCTTAACTTACAGGGGCAGCAATAAGAATGATGGTGGCTTTTTATCGGAAGCATTGGACTTCAGAAGACAATCACACCATTGTAAAGCAATTATACCCCAATAAAGATGTTTAAAAAAAAAAAAAAAAGTTAAAGGAAGAAAAGTCAACCTAAAATTCTATATACAGCAAAAAATATCTTTCAACAGGAAGATAAAATAATGACATTTCCAGATAAATAAAAGAGTAGACTAGCACAGACGCTATGCTTGTCTGAAGGTCTATGGTACCAGGCAGAAGCTCAGATCTACAGAAAAATGAAGAGCACAAAGAAAGGCTAAATTTGTAAGTGTGGATTTCTTTTAAAAATTAGTGACCACACACACACACACACACACACAAAATTACTGACCACTTAAAGCAATGTATTGTGGGATTTATAACAAATGTAGCGATAAGACATATGACAACAAGAGCACAAACTGTGGAAGGGAGTAAATCGAATGACAGCATTTAGCGTTATAGCTTTATAATGCTAAAATTATAAATTTGAAATTATAGCTTTAGCATTTCTTGCATAGCATCTGTGCTAGTCTACTCTTTTATTTAGCTGGAAATGTCATTATTTTACCTTACTGCTGTAAGGTTCTTACATTGTTTTAAAATAATAAACTATTGCTTTAAGATAGACTGTGATAAGTTAAAGATGCATATCGTAATATTGAGAGCAACCACTAAAAATAACACAGATAGGTATAACTAAAAGTTCAATAGAGGAAATAAATGGAATCTAAAAAATAGAAGAGGAGATAAAAGGAAGAACAAAGGTACAAAGATAGGGCAAATAGAAGTTTTATGCCAAGATGATAGATTTAATCCAGCCATGTCAATAATTATATTAAATGTCATTAAGTGAATTTAACATTCCAACTAAAATACAGAGATTGTCAGACTGGAAAAAAGGCAAGACCAACTAAATGCTGGTTATAAGAATTGCCCTTTAAATGCAAAGACAATCCAAAGACTGAAAGTAAAAGAATCAAAACAGATATACCATGTGGTCTGAGAAATGCAAAGCAAATGACAAGACACAAATTTTTGCTTGCTAATGAGCAGAAAAATAGACAGGTTAGTATTCAGAGCAGAGAGAGTTCAGTACGATAGACAAGGTGATGCTCTTCTCATTGTGGTGAAAATTGGGATGACCTCTCTGGAAAGCAGTTGTTTTAATGTATGCAGAATCTTTAAATTGTCATGTACAGTTGGACTCAGAAAGTTTAGCCACAGCAAGTGATCTAAAATGCAGGTCCAGGGCTTCCCTGGTGGCGCAGTGGTTAAGAATCCAACTGCCAATGCAGGGGACACGGGTTCAAGCCCTGGTCTCGGAAGATCCCACATGCCGCGGAGCGACTAAGCCTGGGCGCCACAACTACTGAGCCTGCGCGTCCGGAGCCTGTGTTCCGCAACGGGAGAGGCCACAGCAGTGAGAGGCCCGTGTACCGTCAAAACAAACAAACAAACAAACAAAAAACAAATAAAATGCAGGTCCAGATTCATTCCCAATAATATGTGTTGCAATGTTACTTATAATAGTAAAACACAGGCATACATATTAGAAGAAAGGTTAAATCAATAATGTATAAATATGATGGATTAGTATACACAGATTGTGATATATTAAGCCAAAAAGAGGTTGTAAGTTTGTTTTATATCTGTGTTTTTTAACGTACATTTTAAAAACAAGCACAAGGGACTTCCCTGGTGGCGCAGTGGTTAAGAATCCAACTGCCAATGCAGGGGACACGGGTTCGAGCCCTGGTCTCGGAAGATCCCACATGCCGCGGAGCGACTAAGCCTGGGCGCCGCAACTACTGAGCCTGCGCTCTAGAGCCTGCGAGCCACAACTACTGAGCCCACGTGCCACAACTACTGAAGCCCACATGCCTAGAGCCCGTGCTCCGCAACAAGAGAAGCCACCGCAACAAGGAGTCTGCTCGCCGCAACTAGAGAAAGCCCACACACAGCAAGGAAGACCCAACGCAGCCAAGAATAAATAAATAAATAAAACAAGCACAAGAGGACATGCAGTGACCTCAGCTTGTTGTGCTGTTGAAGGCCCCTGAGTGTGGATACAGGGCAGTTCTGCTTGTTCAACTTTCTTCACTTTGGAAACATCTCCTACTTAGCAAGATAGAAAGGAAACCTTAAAAGGTTGGAGATAAAAGGTGATGTTGTAGCCTATGGCAGCCTTAACTGACTGCTCCGGACCTGGGTGTGTAATTCTCAGCCCTGGCTGAAACCTACAGACACTGACGAGGCAGCAAGCTGCGTGTGGCAGCCAGACTCCATGCACAGAGCTCAGGCCAAGGGCACGTTGCAGAACACCTAGTCACCATCTGGGAGGCTGGTCAGTCTTCCTGAAATATGAACAAACATGTTCAGGTGCTCCTGGAGCCTGGTAATACGTCGTTGAGCGGACCACCTGGGCACCAGCCTCTGCCACAGGGTCAGGGAGACAGGACCCCAACAGGCAGATGGTTGGGACAGTGTTCCATGGACACGCGCAGAGGGAAGCTTGTCCCTCTGTGCCCAGTCAGGCCCAGGAAGGTCGCCTGCCCCCTTGCCCAGGACAGCCTGGACAGTGGATGGTCTGCACAGGGCAGCAGTACGTGAAGTTGTCAAGGACCCAGGGAAGCTCAGCTGTAGTTTTCACATTTAATCCACAGCCAAGTCCCTGTTCTGGCTCTTCCAAGGGACCAGAAAAGTTTTGTTTTGTTTGTTTTTAGTCACCCAAGCGGGAAAGGAATGCTGAGATTTTTGGAATATGGTAATAACTGATGTGATGCGTCTATGATGTTTGAAAACCTGCTATGATCTTGTGGCGTGCAGGTTCCTGAACCGCTTTGTGAAAGCTCCTTATAAAGAAAGACTCTGCGCTTGTTTTTAGCAGCTGAACTGTAGCTCTTAAACAGTGAAGCCCACCCACCTCCTTTTGAATAAAAAAGCTTTGGTTCTAACACCTCTTCCTTGAAACACCTCAAACAACCTTTCTTTGATTTGTTTTGGGTTCTTTTTTTTTGTTGTACGTGGGCCTCTCATTGTTGTGGCCTCTCCTGTTGAGGAGCACAGGCTCCGGACGCGCAGGCTCAGCGGCCATGGCTCACGGGCCCAGCCTCTCCTCAGCATGTGGGATCTTCCCAGACCGGGGCACGAACCCGCGTCCCCTGCATCGGCAGGCGGACTCTCAACCACTGCGCCACCAGGGAAGCCCCTGTTTTGGGATCTTTTGGGGTTCTTTTTTTTTTTTTTGGCTGCACCGCCCGGCTTGTGGGATCTTAGTTCCCTGATCAGGGACTGAACCCGGGCCCTCAGCAGTGAGAGCATGGAGCCCTAACCACTGGACCGCCAGGGAATTCTCAAACAACCATTTAGAGAAGGTGTTGAAATGAGAGAAAGAAAGCTCCTTTTCAACCTGGCGTTTTCTCAGAACTGGAACTATTCAGAACATGACTATATTTATAGCATCTGTTGAATTTGGATTCCAGAGGAGTAGAAAGATTTACAATCAAAACTGTAGAGAGTTTGCCTTTCAGAACTGCGGTGGATACGTGTCCGATGAGGGCAAAATTACTGTCTGTTAAATGTTTTTTTAAAATCTCGCAGTAACTAAGGCAAAAATAGGACCACAATTCATAGAAAGAGCAAAAGTACATGAGAATTCACAGAAAACAAGCATCAGGAAACCGCTGGCTTCACAGTCACGTGGTGTGAATTAAAACAACAGTATCCCACAGCACACGTGTTAATTCAGGAAACAGTTTGTTGCTGTAAAGCCTTACGCTGCTAATCCGTGGGCGCGCTGATACCTTACTGTGATACCCCCTGCTGACGTATGGCTCTTGGTGACAAATTGGTCATACTGTCAAGAATCATAAAGGACAGTCATAGCCTTTGATCCTGTAATCCTAATCCCAGAAAATGATCATTTAAAAGAATACCATGAAAATGATATCATGAGCATGTTCCTTGCATTTTTAATTTACAATAGAAATCCGTAGAAGCACTGTTGATTCTGACAATAGAGGATCCTTAAGTAGCCATCAGGATGGTAACTGAGTAACGGAAGTGCTCGCTTGGGGTGACTGCTGACAAGAATACCAAATTCTGTCTACTACTGCAGTTTAAGTAACTAATAATAAACAGTGGCTAAGGGCACAGAAAAGTTAAAAGTCTCTTCCCCTGCATCGGCAGGCGGACTCTCAACCACTGTGCCACCAGGGAAGCCCTCTCTTTTTCATTTTCTGTATTACTTAATTAGGGTTTGTGCAGTAAGTCAGCGCTGGAGTAAGGAAAGCTGCAAAAAAAAATGCTGGAACTAAACCCAAACAGGAGAATGTGATCCCGTTTCAGAACCTGTGTCTGCAGCTCTGGCAGGTGGGCGTCCCACCGCTGTTCCCTAACAGCCTGACACCCTCCTGCCCCACGGAGACACTGGCTCATCCATCTTGAAGTCGAAACCTTTTTTCTAGAGCAAGTTCTTCTCAAAGAGGTGGTTAAGGACTCACCCCATCATCGACAGCTTGGTTGCAAACTCCAGTGACCCCTTCAAATAAGCAGAAAGGACGGCTGCTGTGGGTGGGAGCTGACATGACGTGGGGGCCCTAGATCTGTGCCCTCTCACCGTGGTCCCCACCCTGCAGTTCCAGAGGCTGGAGGCTGCCCTTGGGTGCCGCGAGCTTAGACCAAGGGCTGCAGGGGCGAGAGGGTGAGAGCCCAGCCCCTGCCCAGGTGGGGCCGGCCCTGGAAGCGGCTCGCCCCACAGCCCCTGGGGCTGAGACTGTGCCTGCAGTGTCTCCCCGTCCCCAGCTGCCCACCTCCCCCAGCCACCCAGGAAGAGCGGTACAAATGTGTTTCTAACCGCCCTGTCTTCAGTCCTGATCCCTTTGTTGTTCTGGGGTGCTGGGGGGCCCAGTCACCCACCCTCCTGCTGGACAGAGACCAGGGGCTCTGACAGGTTCCATGTCAGCTGCTAATCTCCCTGCATCCCTCTCTTGTCTCAGGCCAGGTACGCAGGCTTCCTCTTCCTGCACGAAGGGTGGCCGCTGTGCATCCACGAGAAGGTGGTGGTGCAGCTGGCACCCCTGCACGGGGTCAGGCTCAGGCCTGGGGACTTCTACCTGCAGATCACTGTGGCAGCGGGGAAGCAGCCTGCCAGACTGGTCTTGAAACGCCTCTCCCGGCTTGGACAAGGCTCGGAGGAAGTCACTGTCCCTGAGACCATGTACGGCTGTGTCTTCACGGGAGAGTTCCTGGAACTGGTGAACGGGGAACAGAACAGTGTCCCCTTGCAAAACTGCTTGCTGACCTCAGGCTCGGCGGTCTACCGCACCCCCTGGAACAACGTCACAGACCCTGTCTTTGTCCCCACCACTGGAACCAACCTGCCCAGCTGCCCCAGCGGTCCTGGGCCTCAGCAGCCGCCACCCAACAGCGCCTCGGAGGCTCCAGCCCCGGTACCAACTGTGGCCAGTCCCGCTCCCCAGGGCAGCACGCCTTCCAAGCACACCCCAACCCTGCCCCACTGCGGTGGGCATCCCAGCAGTGACCAGCCCCGCCGTCTTCCTTCCCCAAGAAGGGCTGAGTGCGAAAGCCCCGGGACCCTGTCCGGGAGTCCCAGTGGAGGCCTCACTGGGGTTGGCCCCTCAGAGCAGGACCCCTGGGAGTGTCCTGAGAGCCCTGAAGGACCAGGAGGGAGGCTGGACCCCATGGTCAAGAAGGACGGCTCCAAAGCCCTCGCCTTCCACGCAGAGGTGGGCAGCCCGAGCTCCAGGAGGCGGCCGCCCAGGGCCCCAGCCAGTGTGGAGGCCAGACGCTGGTTCAGGAAGTCCTACATGGAGGCCCTGCAGAACCCTATGCCCCTGGGCTCCAGCTCTGAGGAATCCATCGGGGACGAGGCCTGTGGCTCTCAGACCCACGGCCACAGGGCCAGGGGGGCCAGGGCAGCGGCCAGTCTCACCCAGAAAGAGATCCCTGGCCCTGTGGGAGACCCCCAGGAGATCCCGAGACAGGAGAGTGGTCCAGGAGCTGCAGGGAGGACCCTTCCCAGGAGGTCTCGATCCTGGGATAGGTCCCTCAGAAGCTCCCGAGGTGACACCTGGCGGGCCTCCCAGCACTTAGCCAGCACCAGGCCAGGGGCTCTCCTGGGAGGACAAGCTGTGGGGACCAGAACCACAGGCTCCAGCTGTCCAGGCACAGGGGAGAGTCCCAGCTGCACTCACTCTCCTCCCCCCGACACTCCCCTCCTCCTCCTCCCCTCTCCCACCTGTGACAATTGGTCTGGTCACTTGATTCAGTAGAAGCCTGTCTCCATGTCCGTATCAACTGTTGAAAATGTTTACATGTATTCATTTCCGGGACTGCCACAGCAAGGTACCACAGACTTCATGGCTCTGAACAGCAGAAAATTATCCTCACGGTTCTGGTCCTAAAGTCCAAGATCAAGGTGTCCCAGGGTCCCACTCCCTCCAGAGGCTTCAGGGGAGGGTCCTTCCTGTCTCTTCTGGCTACTGGAGCCCCAGGCATCCCTGGCCAAATTCATTGCCCTTCACCCTGTGTCTCACCGTGCCTCCAACCTCCCTCTCCTTTCTCTTGTAAAGACACCTATCATTCAATTTAGGGCCCACCCTAAACTTCACTAGTTCACTTCTGCAAAGAGCCTTTTCCAAATAAGGTCACATTTGTGAGAGGGTGAAGCCCCTCTCTCTGAGGAGATGCATGAGAGCGAGGACCCACTTTCTCTGAGGTGGTGCTCAGAAAGGAGGCCCCCCTCTCTGAGGTGACGTGTGAGGGCCAGGAACCCACTCTCTGAGTGATGCTGGTGGACGTGGCCCCTTCTCCCTGAGGTGATGCTCAAAAAGGAGTCGAGATGACGCATGAGGACAAGGCCCCCCTCTCTGAGATGACAAGTGACAGCAAGGACCCTGTGTCTTAGCAGATGTGTGAGGTGAGAACTCCTTGTCTGAGGAGATTTGTGAGGGTGAAACACCCTCTCTGAGATCATTCTTAAGGATGAGGAACCCCTCTGAGGTGTTGTGTGAGGGTGTAACCCCCCCTCTCTGAGGTGATTCTTGAGGTCCAGGCACCCCTCTATGAGGTGGCACTGGAGGGCAAGGCCCCATTCTCTTTTGTGACAAGTGACTCGAGGACCCACTCTCTGAGGAGATGTGTGAGGGCGGAAAGAAACCTTTCTCATTGAAGTGGTGTGTTTGGAGGATGAGGCCCCCCTCTCAGAGGTGATACGTGCGTGAAGATCCCCTTTCTCAAGAGGTGTGTGAGGCGAGGAAGGTCTCTCTGAGGCATGTATATGGCCAGACCCCCACACTGAGGAGATGCATGAGGGTGGTGCCACCCTCTGTGGAGAGGTGTGTGAGGCAGCGACCACCTGTCTGAGGTGATTCTTGAGGTCGAGGCTCCTCTCACTGAGCGGATGTGTGAAGGTGAAGCCTCCTCTCTGAGTTGATGTATGAAGCAAGGACCCTTTCTTTGAGGGGACGAGTGAAAGCGAGGCCCCCTTCTGACATGATGGCCGAGGGAGAATCCCTTCTTTTACGCAGCGTGGAGGGTGAGGACGCCCCCTCTGAGGTTATGTGTGAGCTCGAGGCCTCAATCTCTGGGGTGATGCAGGAGGTTGCGGTCACGATCCATGACATCATTCGGTATAAAATGTTTCTCCCTTGGGTGTTTTCTGGTTGTCAGGATCTGAGAACCCGTTTATTTATGTGATTTATTTATTACTCCTCAGGAAAAGCCTGACCTGAGATGTGCTCACTGACCTTTCCCACCAGAAATGGGACAAGTTCACAGGTCTCCTGTTTTCTCCTTGCATTTGTAGCTGCCTTCAGACCAGAGAAGTGCGTTATCGTTGACCAGGTCTCTTTGCTTTGTGCAGCTGATGTCTATGGAGAGGGCAGCAGCTTCCGAAGAAGCAGCCCCATCCGGTGTTCGGACCTGCTTGCTGAGCCGCTGTGCCCCGAGGGTGAAGGGTGGGCACCTGGCACAGGAGACCTGCCCAGCCGGGCGCCCAGGCAGGAGCTGGAACTCAACCAGGAGCTACTGCAGTCCGGGGCGGTCACCCTCCCAGGTGAGCATGGCTGTCTTGCCAACAACACACCACAGGCCAGCGGCTTCTTAACAACACAACTTCACTTACCACGGCCCTAGAGGCTGAATGCCCACGATCAAGGTGCAGCGTGGTGGGTGCCGGTGAGGGCCCCTTCCTGGTTCACAGTCAGCACCTTTTCACCGTGTCCTCACGTGGCAGGTGGGCAAAGGGTCTCTCTTTTATAAGGGCATTAATCCCATTCATGTGGGCTCCACCCTCAGGACCAAAGCCCCTCCCACAGGTCTCACTTCCAAATTCCATCAAATCAGGCATTAAGATTTCAACACATGAATTTGGGGGGTTACAAACAGTCAGAGCATGGCAGTGGTCCTCACCCTCCCAGGTGAGCCAGCCTGTCATCTGCCCAGGTGAACGCCAGGCTCTACCCTCCCAGCAGAGCTCACATCTAAGCCGATAACTCAAATAGTGTTTGCAGATCCTGGCTCCATGCTCCTCGAGCTTGAAGCCGTGGGTGTCCCTATGGGGGCTACCCCCTTTCACGATGGCCCCTTGTTAGTTCACAGCCTCCTGGGACCTTCCCGGGTGGAATCTGAAATTGCCCACATACTCACAGAGGGCAGAGAGAGACCGAAGCAAGAGGCCACGCTCCACATTGGCAGGCGGCAGGTAACTTATATACTAGGCTTGTATTGGGCGGCCTCGAGATTTCCACCCCGCCCGCCAGAGTCTTGGAGTTTACCTGGAGGGAGACCCTAACCGGGCTCAGTCACATCACTCTCCAGTCGATCTCGATGCACACCATTATCTCCAGGGTGCGTCTTGAGGCAGGTTCTGGGAACGAGGAGGGCAGAGGAGCACAGGGGCCTGGGTCCAGCTCGGGGGTCAGCTAGCGGTCACATCCTGTCAGTGACCTCCTCCAACACCTCTGTTTCTGCAGGAACCCGAGACCGTCAGGGAAGAGCGGTGGTGCAGGTCTGTACAAGGGGCCCACTCTGGTCCAGCGAACACATGTCCAGTGGCGAGCTAACCCATCTGCTGAAGTACCTCCACAGCATCCCCAGGTGGGACTGAGCCAGCCTCCAGTTTTCAGACCCTTTGAGGATAAACCCAGCTGAGGTGTAATCTCGGGTGGCTCCCGGGCTCTGCCGTCTGGCGCGTCACTGCGGCAGGTCCCGTCTCCCACCTCCCCCTCCTTCCGGGCCCTCGTGCGGGGCTGTCACGTGCCGTCCCCCACACACCCCATCCCTCCCGTGCACCTGGACCCCTCTCCCCCGAGTGCAGGCCTGGATTCTGCGTTGCTCTTCCTTGTGCAGTACTGGCTTTAAGCATTATTTGTCTACATGTTTTATGCTCCACCTCTTTCTAAAAAAGATTTGAAGTGACCTTGATTAAAGACACGAGCTGATACAAACAGAATATTTAGTATAACCAGGTGAAGAAATTGTACAAATAGGAGGTACCTGGTGCCAGAAAGCAGGAAAGACTGACCGCGAACTAGGCCTTGTGGCATCGCTGGGCCTCCGGGCAGCCAGCAGCATACGCGCCAGGAAGAAAGTGCACCAGCCCCTCCAGAGCTGCACCTTCCTGGTGTGGAATTCCAGGGGACCTTGCCTCCTGCGCCCTACACAAGGAAGCAGACATGCTTGGGTGACCCTCCCCAGGGCTCTCCACGGACCAAGGACAGAGATGGGGGCGGATGGAGAACCGGAGTCACGCGCATTGTTTGGGGCCCCTCACCCCCATCAGGTGCAGACGGGCTTCGGGCTCCCTCACGGCCATCAGACCAAGAGCCTCCACGGTGCCGGGTGGACGTAGCCCCAGGGCTCAGTCCTAAGGTCAACGGCCCAGGTTTGAGTCCCGGCCCCGAATCCCAGCCCTGCCCTTGGCTGGAGTCGGTAGTGTGCCATGATGGAGGGATGTCTCATGGGTGTGCTAGAGGGGCTAGAAATAATCTCTGTGCAGTCCCTAGAGTAAAGTCACATGACCTCACATGAGAGCGTGCTGGGTGACTCCTGGCCACGTGTGCGTGCGTGTGGGAACACGCTACCTGGTGTGCCCTTGCGTGACGTGGGAGCGTTCCTGGTATAGGACCACCCGTGACCTCATGCTTGTTTGTGGAGTATTGACTTTCGGTTGAAATTTTTTCTGAAGTAGCACGGGTACAGTCAGTGTGGGAACACATAGGCAGGAAAGGACTTAAAATACTGCATTCCCCCAGGCTCCTTCGCAGAGCGAGGCTCCCAGTTATTTGCAGGGCCTACTTTTACTGCACTGAGCCTAGGATTTCAAACTTATCTTTCAGCGAGATTTCAAAATATAAGGAAACAACTCTGAAAAAAGTTAGTTTCATCCTTGCACTAGTTCATACTCTATAAGCCTCAGGTAAACACCTTCAAAGCCCTAGAATAATGACATTTTCTGTTTACCAGAAGCTTTCCTTTGAGCACTGCAGGGAGGTCCTGATTGACCAGGGCCCCCCGAGAGAAAGGAGTGAGACTGCTGTGGAGTCTGGGACCAGGGCTGAGCTGGACGTCCAGACCCTGCTCTTTCCGCTTCGCCACAGCCGGTGCAGACAGCATATGCCGCTGCTCGCCTGCTCATGAAGACCCGGGAGAAGAATGTTTCTGAAGACTTAGGGAGCTTGTTCCGGAGTCCGAAGGTTTGGCTGGTTATTCCCCAACAAGGGCTATAACCGTGAACGTCCTGATAGAGAGCGGCACCGGGAGAAGCCACATGCCCTCAGCTCTTGGGAAGAGGCACCTGAGATGCCGCATCTTTGGGAGGAGCGCCCGGGAGAGTCTCATCATCGGTTCCTGCAGGTGTGTTACAAGGAGCCCCGCATTCCTGAGTTGGCCTCGTGAAAGGACTGCCATCAAACTCTTAGATACACAGAACCTTAAACTCGGAAAGGGTCTTGGCTGTTATCCATGCACCCCCCTGCGCTATGCAGGAGTCCACGCATCCATCCTGCCATCCACACTTACCTGGGAATACAAAAGGCAACAGCAGAAGTTCCTGCCCTGATGGAGACTCACACGTGAACGCGAATGGTTGCAGCTCCCAGGGAGAGACAAGCCCACAGCGCCGAGAGGGACTTCCCAGACATACTGTGTCCTGGAGGAGGGAGAGGGTTTGCAGACAAGAGGGGAAGCAAGAGCACACAAGGCCTGGAGCAGTCGGGCACTTTCTGAGGACGGAAGACGCTGTGAAGACAGCAGGCCCCCCTGGGCCGAAGACCATGGCGTGTGGCAGGCCGAGCGGCCTGCAGCTTCAGGAAGACAGTGCAGAGGCTTCTGCAGAAATGCAGACCCAGACATCCAGGCAGGTCTGCACAGCGGCCTGGGGTGGACCAGGGACCCCAAGGGGCCAGACTGGGGGCCTGGAGGCCGCCTGCCGCTGGGAGTGAGGGCGAAGCAGAGGCGTCAGGGGATCCAGAGCAGGGGCAGGCAGAAGGGGAGGGGATCTGCTCTGGGGGTCCAGTTGGCACCAATGTGGATGCAGGAATGAGCAAAGGGATCCGTCTCAGCCACTCAGGACCAGGGTCCAGCGGCTGTCTGACCCCGGGAACAGCCCCCAGGAAGGGCGGGGCTGTCCTGCCAGCTGCCAAGTGGGTGACGTCATAGAGGAGAGCCTGTGAGTCACTGAGCACGACCGCCCCTGTGGTCCTGGTGAGGCCACTTGCTGGGCTCTGGGGCCGCTATTGACTTGGCAGATGATGGGAAACCCCAGGGCCGGGGGCACCAGGGAAGGGAGGCCCACGACGACAGAGCAAGATCCAGCCGTCCCTGCTGGAGGCCTCCGGTCTGACCGGCAGGGTGGACACGAGACCCTCCGAAGAAATGGAGCATCTCGCCTAGCTCCTGACAGCACTGACCAGGACCCGTGTGGTCAAGCAGGCGGGCACCGAGAAGTCCCTGGGCAGAGACATGGCGTCCACCTGCCTGCTCCCACCTGGGCCTCGAGGAGCCGCCAGCACCAGACGCATCAGCTTGGGCTCCGCAGCCCCACTTCTGTCCTCATACCCGGCTTCCCCAAGAAACACCCTTCAAATGTTCTTTAGCAGTTTTACCCCAAATGGAACACACCTGACTGGGGGGCGAACAGGAACATGGCACTAAAGCTGTGCAGCTCTGCAGCTTTGTGTCAGCAGGCATCAGGTCCCGGGCTCAGTTAGAACACCCGCGGACACTGGAAGCTACGGTGGAAGGCGGTTCCCAGGGACACCGAAAGTTCTGAAGAATGAACATACCAACTTGGCCCGGCCTATTCTTTCCTATTGAATCTGGAACTGAAGCTTCTGATCGCACAATACAGACAACGGGGTTTTCAAAAGCACGTGGCGAGAGTTTTAGTTTCAGGGGATGCTCTGCAGTCCTGCATCAACCCGAACACACAAATGAGTACAAAGACTCCCAGGAACCTCTGGCTCCTGGATGAAGGCCCTGCTTCACTCACCCAGAGCTGCACCTGCGTGGATGTCGGTGGGCAGGAGAGAGAAAGCAGACCTCCCCACCGCTGGTCCACCACAGTGAGTCCCGCTTGCCCTACCTCCAACTGAGAAGCAGCTGATTCCTCAGGAAGCGGAAGGTGGATGTGTATCAAGCCAAGAGTCCCGAACTCGTAGAGCCAAGAGCATCTGGGTGGGGACGCGTCTCGTGGAGAGACAGGGAAACTCGCTCTGGACGAGATTTAACACGTCCTGTCTTTCTTTCTCCAGGAAGGAGGTGCGGGAGCTGGGGCTGGTCATCCTGGTGGACGCACGCAAGAGCCTGGCCGCCCCCGCCCTCTCCCAGGCCCTGGCAGCCCTGCAGGTGAGCAGGTGGGTCCCGTCCTGGGGCGCTGAGCTTCTCCAGGCGCAGGGGGTCAGCAGCCGCCACCTCCCTCGTGTGAATCTGGAGACGTGGGGAGGGGCCTGTGCTTAGAGGTGGAAGGAGCAAAGCAGGTTTCTGCTTCTGCCCCCTCCCGGTCTCGCTGCAGACCTTCAAGTCCAGCTGGCCAGGGTCAGCCATGCAGACGTTCTGGTTTGTACTCTGACTCAGCAGGAACAGTGATGACGTCCCTTCACACCGTCTCCGTGTCTACTCTCCGACTAAATCCGGGTGCAGGGTAGCTAGTCACCCTCCCAGACAGGAATGGAGGCCTGCAGGGGCGGCCGCCACTCACTGTGGGGTGTGGGCCCTGGTCATTGGGCGGCCAGGAGTCCCGGAGCCCTCTGGGACGGGGTCAAGGCCGGTGGTCTAGCGGTGGCCTCAGGAAGCCCCAAGCCTGGATTCCAGGTCATGAGTAGAATCCAGGGAGTCCCTGGAACAGGGAGAGAGGCACCACTGGTTGTTTCAGGGACCCAGGGCCAGATGGGAGCCTGAGAACATTCAGTCTCCCTCAGATGTGTGCACACAGGGCTCCTGTGTGCCAAGCGCTGTGCTGGGGTCCGGGCTCTCAGAGGCACCTGGAGCTGCAGCTGCTCCAGTGGCCCTGAGCTAACACCGTTTCCTCTGTTCCGTCTCTAACGGTACAGCACTGGTCACTGTTCTCACCCAGGCGCCTACATTTTAGGGACGCCGAACAGAAGCTCTTTCAAGGAAAGATTTAGTGACTGAGGTTGGAGCAAGTCTGATCAGCTGGAGAGCAGAGTCTGGGGAAAGCAAAGAGGGGCCCGGCAGACAGGCTCTGCGTGGGGCGGGGCTCGGGGGAGGCCAGGCCGGAGCGGCTTGGGGAGAGGATCCGAACTTCCAGGCGAGGGGAGAGGCGGGCACAGCGTGCTGTATGGCATGCCGCGTGCTGTACCGCGTGTGTGTTGTGTGCGGGACGGAGCAGAGCAGGGCCAGACAGCCAGGAAGACACAGATGCACGTCTGCACACTCCGTGGGCGTTTCCTAAAGTGGGAGGACTGGCAGCTCTGCCCCTTTGGCATCCGATGGGAACGTGAATATCATCAACCATGAAGAGCCCGTGGAAATCAGGGCTCCAGCCTCAGGCGGAGACGAGCGAGCCCTTCGCAGAAAGTCTGCCGCGCTTCCCCACCCTAGCTGTTGACCTGAGATCTAGGCAGATCGGACCTGGCCACTTACCGGTTTCCCCAGCATTTCTTTTTGTTCAGACTTCCCTTAAATCTTGGGCCACTCGGGTCCCATGGGGGAGTCAGGCCTGAGAGAGGTGGTCCCTGACCACCCATTGCAACTCCCAGAGCAGAAGCTGGGAGCTGGGGAAACGTCAGCTACGTCTGGGACATTTGATCACACACGAATAGTCTAAGGAGCTTCACGATGGGGTTACGAGAGGAGATCCAATTCTTTTCCATGTCTGGACATAATTGTTCCACAAAGCTGGCTTTCAGACAGCCCTGAGGGCCTTGCAGAGAAAGCTGGCCTGCAGACCTCTGCCCTGTTTTTGGCTCAGCTGACAGCAAGATTTCCGATGCAAATGAGAGGAATGGAAATGAGCTGGAATTTAAGGATCATGTGTCCATTTTCAATTTAAGTTTTGAGGGATGTATAAAAGTACTTAAATATTTTTACAAAGGGCAAAACATTTCAGCTGTTCTTCATATCTACCTCAAGTAAGTATACTTCAAATTTGTTAAATTATTAAAGTTCAGATACCATAAAAATCTTTCCATTTTGAAAAGGGAATAGTGATTTTTTTTCCCTTGGTGGAAGAAACTCCTTAGACTTTGCACATCCCTTACCCCACTCACAGCAGGTAACTATTACCTTATTAACATGGTAATTGTCATAAATCATTAATGTTCTCTCTTATCTGAGAATTAACATTAATTCTCTTTGAAATAGTAACAAATCCTAATAGTAAAAAATCACTCAAATAGGAATATATAAGAAATACAAAACACTTCTCCAAACTGTTTGTAGTTTTAATGCCTGATAACTCAAAATTTTAGCTAAACTGAGTAAGAGAAATAGAATATGGCTCTAAAATAGGAAAACAAGATTGTTCTTCTCTATGGCTTTTCTATGGCTTATCCATTCAACAAATATTTACAAAGTGTCATCCACAAGAAGCCACTTAACAGTAATACAAGTACATAGGATGAACTTAAGACAGATAAGATATCAGTTAGTCCTGAGGCCCATCCAGTAGATTCATCTCAAAATAGGGGGTTACAAAAAAGCCTAAAATTTGTTTATAAGAAAGTATTAAAAAGTAAAGCCTTAGGAAATATGAATGAAGAAACACTGGGTAAATAAAAGCATCTTATTGCGGAATGATCTGGCCTCAGTATAATCTAGCAGACAGAAACAGGAGTTTGATTAAAGTCATAAACACTTTTTAAAAATAAGATTTTTTTCAACCAATAGAGTTGGAACAATTGGACATCTGTATGCAAAAGAAAAGAAAAAAAAGAAATCTTCAACACATACTTCATATGATATATAAAAATTAACTGAAAATGGATCTTAGACCTACATGTAAAATCTAAAACTGCAAAACCACCAGAAGAAAACATAGAAAATCTTCATGACCTTGGTTTAGTCAACTAGTTCTTAGCTCTGACCCCAACAGCATAATCCATAAAAGAAAACAATGGTAAATTGAACTTCATCCAAATTTAAAACTTCTCCTCAGAAGGCATTGTTACTAAAATGAAAATACAAAGCCAAGACTGTGATAAAATGTTTGCAAAACACATATCTGTTAAAAGACTTGTATCCAGAATATATAAAGTCTCAGAACTCAATAGTAAGAAAAAAAAAGTCCAGTAAAATATGGGCAAAAAAAAAAAAAAAATATGGGCAAAATATTTGAACAGACTTTACCAAAAACAATTGATGAACGGGAAATAGGCACATAAAAATATGTTCAGGGCTTCCCTGGTGGCGCAGTGGTTGAGAGTCTGCCTGCCGATGCGGGGGACACGGGTTCATGCCCTGGTCCGGGAGGATCCCACATGCCGCGGAGCGGCTGGGCCCGTGAGCCACGGCCACTGGGCCTGCGCGTCCGGAGCCTGTGCGCCTCAACGGGAGAGGCCACAGCAGTGAGAGGCCCAAGTACCGCCAAAGAAAAAAATATATATGTGTTCAACGTCTTTAGTCACTGGAGAAATGCAACTTAAAACCAAAATGAGATCACACATACAGCTACAACCACAAACTTGACAAGAACAAGACCGTGGTGTTGCCGGTGGGACGCAGGACAGTGTAGCCACTCGGGAGGACTATCTGGCTGTTAGTCACAAGCTAAACATACACTTAGCCATAGCACCCGGCAAACCAATGGCTGGATATTTACACAAAAGAAATGAAAACACAGTGTTCACGGGCTTTGTTTATGATCGCCAGAAACTGGAAACAACACACATGTCCTTCATCTGCTGAGTGAACGACAAGACTGTGGTGCCTGCAGTCGAGGTAACATGATGAGCAGTGAGAGGCGTGAGCTACTGACCTCCCAGCAATGGGGATGCGTCTCAGGGCAGTGTGCTAAGTGAGAGAAGCCGATACTGCACTGCATGAGTCCGCTCATACGATATATGGAAAGGCAGTTTACGGAGACAGAAAACACATGGGTGATTGCCAGGGACTGTGGAGCTGGACTACAAGGCACATGAAGAAATGTGCGGGATGCTAAACTGTCTTATATCTTCATTGTGGTGGTGGTTACATGACTATAAGTTATGTTAAAACTTAGAGAACGGTACACGAAAAAGGGTGAATTTATCCTATGTTAATTATAATCAATAAACCTGATTACCTTAAAATTCATAAGGGCAAATAATTTATATTCACAGCAAAGGCAACTACATTTTATGCATTTTAGGAACTTTTGGAACATATCAAAGTAGAACCAATAAAAATTGGACAATTTTATTAACTCAGTGAAGTTAAAAATTAGAAAGCTAATCAGTATTTCTTATTTCAGAACACATCTCCTCCCTTAATTCATAGTATTTTGCTGCTGGTGGATAAAGAATCAGCATTTAGGCCTGACAAGGATGCAACAATTCAGGTAATGGTTTTAGATCGTAAGCACCAGACTGACTGATGACTCTGACAGATAGACCCTGAGTGATGCATACAATTAAATATTAGGGCACCTAGATGAGATAACGCACGAAAGAATTTCTGTAAGATCTAGTTGATTCCATACAGGAGCCTGGAAACCTGTCTCCGATGCCTTGAATTCTTGCAGGACCCCTGCAGAGCATAACATTAGAAAACTTTTAAAAATCTGGTTTTTCTTCTCCACCTCATTTGTTTTCTTTCCATCTCTTCTTGCTTCTTTCTCTTTTATCTGAAAATATCTTTACTTTGCCTTCATTCATTTTTTAAAAATGTTCTCTCTTCCCCTCAGATTTCTTTTCTGTTTTTCTTTATTTATTTTTATTTACTTATTTTTGGCCATGCCACATGGCTTGCGGGATCTTAGTTCCTGACCGGGAATTGAACCTGTGCCCCCTGCAGTGGAAGCACAGAGTCCTAACCACTCGACCGCCAGGGAATTCCCAGCCTTCATTCTTGAAGGATATTTTCGCTAGATACAGAATTCTGGCTTGACAGTAGTTTGTTTGTTTGTTTTTTCCGCACTTTAAAGATGTTGTTCTGGTGTCTTCTGGCCTTCCTAGTTTCTGATGAAAAGTTCATAGTAAAAAAGTTCATCTATAGGAAATGTGTCATTTTTCTCTGGCCACTTCTAAGATTTTCTCCTTCTTCTTTAGCAAATTGACTATAACGTGACTCGGCATGGTTTTCTCCTTATTTATCCTGTTAAGTTTGCCTGAACTTCTTGAACATTTACATTTATGTTTATCGCCAAATTTAGGAAGTTTTCAATCATTATTCCTTAAGAGTCTTTTCTGCTCATTCTCTCCTCTCTTTCTTGATTTCAGTTACACATACAGTAGTGATATTGTCCCATAAGTCTTTGAGAATCTGGGAGGTTTTTTCACTTTTTTTCTTCTCTTTTCTTCAGATCAGATTGTTTCTATTGACCTATCTTCAAGGTCACTGACTCCATTCAGCTATTAAGCCCACCCAGTGAGTTTTTTAGTTCAGATATTGTGTTTTTCAGCTATAAAATTTTCAGTGGGTTTTAAAATAGATTTTCTATGTTTCTGCTGAGATTTCCTATTCTCTCATTAATTGCAAGCATCTTTTCCTTTACATCATTGCCATAGTTATAATAGCTGTTTTATTTCAAGTCCTGTCATAATTAATTACAACATCTGTGGTCTTTTCTGGGTTGATCTCTGTTGATTGTCTTTTCCTGAAGCTTCAGGATGAGTCACATTTTCCTGATTCTTTGTGTGTCAAGTAATTTTGGATTCTCTTTTGAGCATTGTGAATATTCTGTTGTAGAGACCCTGGATTCTATTATAAACCTTCACAGAATGCTGTTTTAGCATGCATTTAACTTGATCAGACTGAGTAGGTCCAATTACACACAACTGGAGCTCCCTTTCCCCAGCTTTCTCCGTGGGGTGGATATTGACCTTCACGTTCTGCCCCAGCTCTATCCTCTGGCTGTTTAGGCCAGAAAGATGCCCATTTTCTATCAGCGCTTCAGCCACTCCAGCCTCACCATATTGGCAGCCTGCCTTCAGGCCAAAGCCACAAAAACAGGGAGCCACCCCATGCCAGTCCTTTTACCCAGTTTCAGTTGCCTCCATGGTGGCTTTGTTCACCCTCCAGAGCTTTCGGATGGCTGTCGTTATACTTTATCCAGAGTCTGGTTTTGTCTGGGGAGGTTCAACTCTGCCAAACCAGAAGTAGCTCATCCTTGATTCATCCTCTCACTTTTCGCTTCCTCCTCCTGCCCTTTCCCTTTTCCTGTTAACATCTTGCCGTCTCTTCTTCCCCAACTTTTCCATTCTTTTGGTCTTTCCTCTATTTCTCTTTGCTGTCTCTCCTTTCACGTCTCAGTTAGATTCCTGTGTCCAGCCACATATACTCCAGTAATGCCACCAGCAGACAGGATAGCTGAACCCTAAAGTTGCTTCTCAATCCTCTCAACCGAGTAACCCAGCAGTTTTCCCAGGACTGAGCCATTCTAGTGGTTTTTCCTGAGAGCTGCGTCCATGGCCATGACCAGTGATTGCCTTCCTTGGCAGTGTGAGCTGGTGGGTTCCCTGAAGGCCCTGCACAAATTTGTCGACAGCTCCCAGCTGACTGCAGACCTCGAGGGCTCCTTTCCCTACAGCCACAGTGCCTGGATCTGCTTCCGTCGGGTAAGGTGCAACTCACAGCTGCTGCACATGCCAGTCTCCTGGGCTTTTCCTTAGATGGATTTTTTACTTAAATCAGAAAAGGGCATCCCCCCACCAAGTGTCACACCTGTCATAGTTGCCATCAACAGTCTGTTTCTGGACAGCCACACCATGGCACACTTGAGAATGCCACTGAAACCCCACCCTGGGCAGGGGAGGAACTTCTGTAGATGTGCAGAGGTCACCAGGCGGCCGCACGGCAGGCTTTGCAACCTGAGATGGGTTCAAATGTGGGAAGTCACAGCTGCTTGTTTCAACATCTAACAGAAGCTGTCTTTATGTCTCCTGGCTCTCAAACCTCAATAGAAGCTGGAGCCCTTCACCTCAAACTGCGAGGAAGCCATTGTTTTCCTACAAAATTCAGTCCGCTCCCTGATCACCCACAGGGCCCCAAGCACAGCACAGGTAGGTTCTCGTGTATTTTATGTTATTTGACAGATAGGTGGGAACACAACAGTTTGGTCAAAACCATCATCCTCAGCAAAAATTTTCAAGCCCTTTTTCATTCATAGATCCCTTTCAATTAGCAAAAAACTTCCCTTGTGACCAAAAAAATCCCACTCTGCCCAGAAAAGAAACATCACGGCTACATTTGCTGACATGCCAACGAGGCACAAGTGATTTGCTGTCAGGAGTGAGTCATTCAGAGGAGACACAGAGGTGGACTGGCTGGAGGGACCTCGACAGCCTAGGAACCAGGGCCCTGGAGATGCCTCCCGTTGCCCAGGCTGCGCGGTGAAATCCACGGCCTCGTCTAAATGCCAGGATCTCCTCCTGCTGCCGCCTTTAAGCTTCCCTCTTTCTTTCCGCCCTCAGATCTCCCTTCCCTTGGGCAAGGGCATCTGGAGCTGTGCTACGTTCCCACGGGGACTGGGCGGCGTGTGGGGTGCGCCAAGCCCACCCACTTTTAGCTCGGTTGACAGAGCAAGGACATGGGTCACACTGACGTGTCCATTAGCGCTAGGCTTGGGAGGACTGGAGGAGGGCTCCCAAGCACGTTTCTCCCACCCCGGGCAGGAGGTCGCAGAGTTGATCGGCAAGCACAGGGCGATGATGAAGCACGTCCTGGAAGACGCGCGGCTGGTGGCCCTCCGGCTGGAAGGCGGCACCGTGCTGGCACGGCTGAGGAGGGAGGAGCACGGCGCCGGCCAAGACTACCAGTGAGTGTCCCGCTGGGGCAGCGCTGGACCGCAGCCCAGCCGGGGCGATTCCCAGTGCTCTGCCCAGTCACAGGAAGCCCGTCTTCATCACCTGCAGTGTCTCCAAGGAGTTCAAAGCTCCATTCCTCTGGTGGACACACTGTGACTGACCAGAGATTAATTCCCTTTGTAACTAAAGGAAGCCTAGCGGATTCCTTGGAAGGCTCAAGTGGAGAAAGGTCACTTCCCGGGATTCAGCATCCGTCCTAACCAAATGCTTCCTTGCCTGTTGCCTCCCAGGCACCGGGTCCACCCACCCACATTCCCCTGCCGCCCCGGGGCGCCCGCACCTGTGGCTGGCAGGGTGTTGCAGCTCGCAGGCGTGTTTATGCCCTGCTCAGGCTGTGGGCCTCCTCGGGAGCTCCCCTTTTTGTCAGATGTACAGAGTGCAGCTGGTGTTTGTAACCAGGTGTCACCGACTCGGGGCTTGCTGTGAACAAACACTCCGACAGCTGCCTTCTCTTTCCAGGGACACCATCGAGGCTGCCTGCAGGCTGTACGACCAAGTAGACGAAGAGGTCCACAGGCTGGTCCTCGCCTCCAACCGGTGTCTGCAGGCACTGGAGGAGCTCCAGGAGCGAGGACACCAGTCAGGGCTCCAGGGGGGAGGCGACCAGGTCAGTGTCCGGGAGAGGTGACCAGTCAGGGAGCCAGGGGGAGGTGACAGTCAGGGCTCCAGGGGGAGGTGACAGGGCTCCAGGGCGAGGTGACAGTCAGGGCTCCAGGGGGAGGTGACAGGGCTCCAGGAGGAGGAGACCAGTCAGGGCTCCAGGGGGAGGTGACCAGTCCGGGAGCCAGGGGGAGGTGACCAGCCAGGGCTCCAGAGGGAGGTGACAGGGCTCCAGGGCGAGGTGACAGTCAGGGCTCCAGGGGGAGGTGACAGGGCTCCAGGAGGAGGAGACCAGTCAGGGCTCCAGGGGGAGGTGACCAGTCCGGGAGCCAGGGGGAGGTGACCAGCCAGGGCTCCAGAGGGAGGTGACAGGGCTCCAGGGCGAGGTGACAGTCAGGGCTCCAGGGGGAGGTGACAGGGCTCCAGGAGGAGGAGACCAGTCAGGGCTCCAGGGGGAGGTGACCAGTCCGGGAGCCAGGGGGAGGTGACCAGCCAGGGCTCCAGAGGGAGGTGACAGGGCTCCAGGGCGAGGTGACAGTCAGGGCTCCAGGGGGAGGTGACAGGGCTCCAGGAGGAGGAGACCAGTCAGGGCTCCAGGGGGAGGTGACCAGTCCGGGAGCCAGGGGGAGGTGACCAGCCAGGGCTCCAGAGGGAGGTGACAGGGCTCCAGGGCGAGGTGACAGTCAGGGCTCCAGGGGGAGGTGACAGGGCTCCAGGAGGAGGAGACCAGTCAGGGCTCCAGGGGGAGGTGACCAGTCCGGGAGCCAGGGGGAGGTGACCAGCCAGGGCTCCAGAGGGAGGTGACAGGGCTCCAGGGCGAGGTGACAGTCAGGGCTCCAGGGGGAGGTGACAGGGCTCCAGGAGGAGGAGACCAGTCAGGGCTCCAGGGGGAGGTGACCAGTCCGGGAGCCAGGGGGAGGTGACCAGCCAGGGCTCCAGAGGGAGGTGACAGGGCTCCAGGGCGAGGTGACAGTCAGGGCTCCAGGGGGAGGTGACAGGGCTCCAGGAGGAGGAGACCAGTCAGGGCTCCAGGGGGAGGTGACCAGTCCGGGAGCCAGGGGGAGGTGACCAGCCAGGGCTCCAGAGGGAGGTGACAGGGCTCCAGGGCGAGGTGACAGTCAGGGCTCCAGGGGGAGGTGACAGGGCTCCAGGAGGAGGAGACCAGTCAGGGCTCCAGGGGGAGGTGACCAGTCCGGGAGCCAGGGGGAGGTGACCAGCCAGGGCTCCAGAGGGAGGTGACAGGGCTCCAGGGCGAGGTGACAGTCAGGGCTCCAGGGCGAGGTGACCAGTCAGGGCTCCAGGGGGAGGAGACCAGCCAGGGCTCCAGGGGGAGGTGACAGGGCTCCAGGGCGAGGTGACAGTCAGGGCTCCAGGGGGAGGAGACCAGTCAGGGCACCAGGGGGAGTTGCCAGGGCTCCAGGGGGAGGCGACCAGGTCAGTGTCCGGGAGAGGTGACCAGTCAGGGCTCCAGGGGGAGGTGACCAGCCAGGGCTCCAGGGGGAGGCGACCAGGTCAGTGTCCGGGAGAGGTGACCAGTCAGGGCTCCAGGGCGAGGTGGCCAGTCAGGGCTCCAGGGCGAGGTGGCCAGTCAGGGCTCCAGGGCGAGGTGGCCAGTCAGGGCTCCAGGGCGAGGTGGCCAGTCAGGGCTCCAGGGCGAGGTGGCCAGTCAGGGCTCCAGGGCGAGGTGGCCAGTCAGGGCTCCAGGGCGAGGTGGCCAGTCAGGGCTCCAGGGCGAGGTGGCCAGTCAGGGCTCCAGGGCGAGGTGGCCAGTCAGGGCTCCAGGGCGAGGTGGCCAGTCAGGGCTCCAGGGCGAGGTGGCCAGTCAGGGCTCCAGGGCGAGGTGGCCAGTCAGGGCTCCAGGGCGAGGTGGCCAGTCAGGGCTCCAGGGCGAGGTGGCCAGTCAGGGCTCCAGGGCGAGGTGGCCAGTCAGGGCTCCAGGGCGAGGTGGCCAGTCAGGGCTCCAGGGCGAGGTGGCCAGTCAGGGCTCCAGGGCGAGGTGGCCAGTCAGGGCTCCAGGGCGAGGTGGCCAGTCAGGGCTCCAGGGGGAGGCGACCAGGGCAGTGTCCGGGAGAGGTGACAGCCAGGGCTCCAGGAGGCATGGCACCGGGCTCCCTGACATAGCCAGTGTAACACTCACGATTCGAATCCAGATCTTCTTTATGTTCATTTGCGTATAACGATTTCCAAAAGCTTATGTTTTTCAAGTAAAATCCTTATTATTTTATCAGCCATTGTTTCCTGGTTAGTGAATGTGAAGCCAGGGCCCCCCGCCCAGCCAGCAGCATAGGGGCAGTGAAGAGTGGCTGGAGACTCTCTGGACCCTCAGCTGGCCCTGCGTCCTCCAGTGTCTGGTCACCGTGGGGCAGTCAGGGTGGGAGGGGCGCCACCCCCAGGGCACCCCAGGCTGGTCCCCAGGACAGCCAGCAGTCACGGTGGGGTTGCACACTGTGTATTTTCCCTCCCTGGTCTCCCCACAAACAGCCCTAGTGCCCAGCCATGGGCCAGTGGGGGGCCTGGGTGGTGGGAGATGGTGACCCAGCTGATCCAGGCTGCAGGGAAGCACAGACAAGGGGCTGACCAGCTCACCTGGTCCCGGTGGTGGCAGCCTGGAGCATGGCTGACTCGGGACACCCCAATCTGGGGGTGGGCCCTGCCTGGGGCTCCTCCAACCTGCTCCTCAATCCTGTGGGGTCCCCCGTCTACCCGTAGGGTCGATTCCCTGCTCTCTGGGGCCTCCTCCATCCTATGGGGTCTACTGTTTCTTATATATTATGTATTTTATTATAAAATGCCCTCCAGGACTTCCCAGAGGAAGGATGGAAACTCTAAGACCTGCACATCCGATGCTGTCTCTTCTTCACAGTTCTCAGTAGTTTATTTTCCCGCCGGAACAGAGGCACCGTACCGGTCATTTAGCCTCACGGGTTGCAGTGGAGAGTCTGCTCTGCTGCGCTCTCGGCCTTGGGCTGGGCCCTGCTTTCTCCCGGGAATCTCGTCCACCTCTGGTCCTCAGGCCGCCTCCGCCCGGTGAGCAGAGGCTCCTCCTTTGCCTCCCTAGGCTCTGGGGATTCTGGGGTTCCTTGATGAGTACCCCCGTTTCCCAAATTCCACGCTTCCTGCTGGTCCGCTCGTTTTCTTCCTTTTCCATTTTCCATGTCGCTGGCCTTTTCCCCACTTTCAGAGTAGATTTTATCGACTTTATCTTCTAACCCCACTTGTGTGTTTTTGCTTCTGCTCTAACGTTGTTAACTTCCATGGGGGTTTCGTTTGCTTATTCCTCTCAATGGCCCTTCTTTACAGCACCTGACTAGTAAGGTGAAATACTGGTCGTGGTGTCTCCCCAGCCTCTCTCCCCTCCGAGGGGGCTTCTGCAGGCCCGTTCTGGCTTCTCTTTTTCAAGCTGGAGGCTCTCCTGGTGATCCTAGGTTGCCTGCCCAGCTGCCGAGTGGCGCGGGGCCACTGGAGGCCCCTGCTGGGCCCACCTTCTGGGCTCGTGGGCTCCTCCAGAGATGCGGCCTCCGACCCCCGAGGGGAGGGCCTGGCTGCACGTCAGGGAGGAGGTGAGATTCCGTGTTCCCGTGGCCCCTGCCTGCCTCCCCCTGTGCAGAGAGCACCTGGGCGCTGCGGGGTGGACGGCGCGTGCACTGGGGCCTCCGCCTCTTGCAGCTCCAGGTCTCCGTCACCTCCTCGTCAACTTCGCCACCTGCGCAGGACGCCCGGGGCCCCCAGTGTCCCTCCTTCCCAGCCTGTCTGTTGTCCCCATCCTTTATACCTTGAAAGAGGTTACTGAAGCTTTAGCAGTGTTCCAGGAGGGATCAAAGTTAGATATGTTTTAGTCTGCCGTCTTCACCCAAAACTAAGTACAATTTAACCTAAAAATGGGACCATCCTATATAGTGTGTTAAGTTGCCGTTTTTCCTAAGCGATTGCACGCACACGTGGAAGGACTAGAGAGGGCC
The DNA here is from genome assembly GCF_003031525.2 of Neophocaena asiaeorientalis asiaeorientalis. Classification (NCBI taxonomy): domain Eukaryota; kingdom Metazoa; phylum Chordata; class Mammalia; order Artiodactyla; family Phocoenidae; genus Neophocaena; species Neophocaena asiaeorientalis. Next base: position 2,587,091 of record NW_020175679.1, on the reverse strand, counting down.
TAGGTTTTAACCACAGTGACATCCTGCCTCACGCGCTCCTCTGGCGGGCCCTGAGGTGGGGCCGCATGGGCATGCACGCCGTTGGGAGTCCCCGGGGCTCTGCCCTGCTGTTCGCTATTACAGACATCACCACCCGCACATCCTTCACACTTGGTGATTGTTTGCAAATTCCTAGGCTGGATTGGAGGGTCAGGGCGCACACCTTCTGAGGTTTTCAGACATCTTCCAGCAGGCTTCCAGACAGCTGGCCCAGCCTGGGCTCTCGGCGGCCTTCGGAGGCCGGCTTTCTCGTTTGCCAATCTGACAGGTGACGATAAAGTGTCTCATCGTTGTCTGCATTCGGATCTTTTATGCTGCAGTTGAACTTTTCTTCCTACATTTCTTGGTTATTTTTACTTCCCTAATAAGTTGCTTTTTCATGTGCTTGGCCAATTTCCCTACAGTTTGTAATAGTTTCATTGTCGCTTCTAATCCTTTGTGTTGCAGATAGTTGTAATTTGTCCTTTAACTTTGCTTATGATTTATGTGGCCTTTCCTATCTTTCGGTTACAGAACGACTAATGTATTCCATTATAAGACTGTCATGGTTTGAATTTCTCCAGTTAATTTTTCAAACCGACTGGAATTTATTTTTTCTCGAGGTCGGAAGTGGGACTCCACCTCTGAGGCGCCTCTGCCCTGCTGAGCATTTCCTCTTCTCTACCTGGCAGTTCTAGGACTGCAGGTGCTTCCTTGCAAAAATCTAGGTTTGATGGTTTTTTCCATGACTCTGTCCACAAAGAGCATGTACCCTGGTCTCTCTCCTCTGCTCATACATCTGAGTTCATTAAATACAATTATTGTCCTGATATATCCAGCCCAATCGCTCCATTTTTTAATGGCAAACCTCTTCCTGGGTGTCTAACGACCGGATGCCCCTGCATTGCCCTGTGAGGGTTTGCCTCTGACGTGCCCGCGGCGAGCGTAGTGCTGTTGCCATGGGAACTGCGTCTCTAAAGTGATGACCGTGACCTCATTGGACTGTGTGGGTGCAGGCAGGCCTGCCATAGCCCCTCCTTCCCTCCCAGGTGCCACCAGCCTGAGGAATGTTTCTGGAGTTTGTGTAGCATAGTAACAAGTTTCGAAACTGAAACTTCTGGATCCATTTTTCAATGATCTTAATTTCCACTTCCAAACAATTAAAAGTATAAACTTGAGCCGTGGAGGTCTGTGGTCATCCCAATCCCTCTCCAACCCAAGCTCACTCACTCCCACTCACAGATTGAAAAGTCACGAGTGAGAACCGTGGTTCAAACTGAGGCCGAGTAGCCTTCGGATGCGATCAGGAGACGCCGTTCGGAGGAGGCCTGCGGCTGTAGGAACCAGATGCACTGGCCCCAAGGCGGCATCTGACACCTCCTTTGTCCTCCGAAGTCTTAGGGCCGGACTCCTTAGCACATTTAAAAGTAAAACCTTCTTTTCCTACGTAGATCACATCGTGGTTTGAAAAAGAAAGAGAGAAATTCCTCGGGCCTTTGGAGCTGCTGTCTCTGGGGAATGCAAAGCAGTGGCAGGCGTCCCAGGCTCTCCCGGACAGGCTGAGGGTGGGTGCCCACCAGGACACGCACAGGGACACCCAGGGCACTGCTGGGGCTTGTTCTGATTCTTTGCTCCTTGGGCCGCAGCAATATCGTCCGAAAGGGCTGCGGCTGATGGAAGAGGACTTGCAAGGTGCAGAGGAAGGGACCCAGGACTTCAGAAGGAGTCTGAGCGCCAAGGCCGGCCTGGCTGAGCGGAGGGAGGGCGAGCTGGCCAGGCAGGCCCTCGGGTCCGAGTTCTGCGAGACGGTAAGAGCCCCGGCCCAGTCCCTCCCGGGGTGTGCATGCGTTGCCTGGTCCTTGCTGCGGACATTCGCTGCGAGGTGGGCGCCCCCCCGCCAGGCTCTCCGTAGACCTGTGAGGGGTTTATTTATTGTACCGGACACACAGGCCACGAGGACACGTGAACTGTTCTTTCTGTTTACCGGCTCAGTTATAAAAGTCCACTTACTGTCAAAGACCCCAGAACGATTGCAGCACAGCCGCACCCACACTCTCGCTGGCGCCCTGGAATTCCTGCCGTTAGGGCGCCAGGGCCAGACTCCTCAGGAGCACAGAACCCAAGAGGCCGGGGCAGGCCTGGAACTCTCGGCCCGAGGTCCCTGGCCCATGGGTCGCACACCAGGCGGACCGTCTCCCGGCCTCTCCAGCCCTGATGCCCACGGTCGAGTCCGGTCGGCAGTTGGCACCGCGAGCACAAGGTCTTCCTCTCGCTCTGGCCCCTGGCTCACCCTGGTCCTCGCTTTGGGCGACCTGGTCAGCAGGCAGAGCGTGACTTGAGTTTACTCAGGGTGCTGGCTCCGGCCGCCCAGGCCGCCTTGGCCGTGACCGTCCTTCACTGCACTGACCGGTGCCCTCCTGTGCCAGGCAGGTGAGCGGGCGGACGCTGCGGTGCAGTCAGTGCCTAGAGCACCCGGACCCAGAGCTGGTCACCGAGGATCTGAAGCGCTGTCGCCGGCAGGCCGTGCAGAGCTTCCCCAGGGCGAGTGTGGTGGTGGTGGGCCCCGGCGGCCAGTGGGCGCTGCCACGGGGCCAAACCTTGTGGCTGCAGAGCCGGCAGACCCGACGCCACTGGCAAGAGGCCCTTGGAGAGGCGGCCCTGGGCCCTGGCACCCTGCCTCTGGGCTGGAGCCCCCTGAAGCACGAGCTTGCCCAGGGACCCGAGGGGCAGCCCCTTGAGCCTTCCTGGACCCCTCCCGCTGACCCCGAGGGCCGAGCTGGGGAGTGGGCCTGACTGCTACCCGGCCTCGCCGGACAAGCTGCTGTGTGTGGGCAGGGTGAGCACCTGCGCCCAGGTGTGCACGCACAGGACAGCAGCGGCACCTGCTCCCCGCCCACCCCAGGAAGCACCGCCTGAAGAAAATTAGGAAGCAAGCACAAAGCTTCGCGACTCCTCAGCTTGACAGTGGCCCCAGCGACTCCCTCCGGCTGGGCCACACTGGGGTCTTCATCAAAGGCCTGGAGGTGACCGGCACCGCCGTGGCCTCAGAGAAGCGGCCCCCGCTGAGGCCACGTGCCGAGAGCCCTCGGCTCCCTCGGAACCGGAGTCTGTCCTCTCCCTCCAGGACCCACCCCTCCGAGGAGGATGGGAAGGGCAAGCTGGAAGGTGAGGCACATGCCCTCAACCTGTGGGCCTAGTGGTCAGTGGGGTCTAGAGACCCAGAGCCGTGAAGTGCCCTTCCCCAGCGTGGGAAACCCACGGACGCCCCTCGGGCCTTCCCCGTCAGGTCCAGGCTGAAGCACTCACGTCTGATTTTAAACAAGACATTAGTGATCTCCCTGTGCTCAGAACAGAATCTCTGAAAGCCGCCTCCTTTTTCGGGGCGTGTAGTGACCTAGCGCACCCGCTCTGATGGTTAAACAACCAACTCTAGTTGTTTAGAGCCCATTTCTAGAAAATTACAATAAGCAAACCAAGCCCACGTGAAGAAATTACTTTAAAAACTGCTTTTTAAAAAAGTCTCTAAGTATTGAGGTGAGAGGTGTGTGCCCGTTTATCTGTTGCCCAAATGAAGATGTCCGTTTAGTTCGTTAAATCTTTAGGAAGATGTTTGCAAAAAGATACTTCTTGTTAACTGTCTGGATAAAAAGTGGTCAAGGACCCCGCCCACCCCAGTGACAGTCCGTGACGCCAGCCTGGCCTCCCAGCCTCTGGGTTGTTTGTCCCTGTTTGCAGTCAGCCCTGGCTCGAGGGGGCGTCCCCTGGTTTCCTTTGCTCATTCGATGGGTCCACGTGTGTTTCCTCCAGAGAGGAACTCGAATCTGAACTGAGACGGTTACAAAATGCTCTTCTGAAACAACCTTCAACCACCTTGTTAAAGGTGGACCTTGTGGGGTGTGGGCAGGCCGCAGGGAGAGCTGCGTGTCTGTGGATGGCCTTCCAGCTCATTTTGAAGGTGTCGGGCCAGCAGAAGGCAGGGGTAGGCGTGGTCCACTCCGGGAGCCGCCTGGCCACCCAGAGTGCACGTCCTGGGTCTGGGAGGGAGCAGGTTGGTGAAGCTGTCCTGCCTTTGCCGCTGGGGATGGGTCCCCCTCCCGCCATTCACGGGCCTCAGACCCACCAAGCCCAGGCCTGGCGGTGGGGACCCCGCACACAACCTTCAAGGGAGCGAGTCCTCCCACATGCCGGGGCCAGGGCGGGAGCTTTGCGTGGATCGCCCCGTCTTCCCGGAAACCCAGCCGCTTGGCCAGCAGTCATTTCCCCAGAACTTTCCAGCCTTTGTGAGTCAATTTCCATTTACTTGGTCCAGATGCCCAGACCATGCTAGTATGTATTTTTTTTCTGGATATTGAAGAAGAACACTTGTTTTCGGCGAGTGTCTACAGGAGGTGACTCAGCGGCCGTGCGTGGGTGTGACAAGGGCACCTCGCGTGGCAGCAGCTGTGTTTGTCGGCACTGCCGCCGCCAAGGGCTCCAGGCCCCCGACCAGCAGAAGGTGCCGTCTTCCCAGAAACGAGAAGCACCTGTAAAACCCGTGCCGCAGGCACGAGAGGGGCCTTCCAGGGTCTGCTGCAAACAGGATGAACTCACAGCATTCCGACCGCGGTGTATTTCCTATCGTTAGCTGCTTTTCTTCCAATTAAAAAAAAAAAGTAAAGACAGATAATGGCAGGAAAAACTCTACCAACCCCCACTGGTGTCATTAGGATGGAGTCGTTTCAGAAGGTGGCTGGTGGGATGCTCTCAAATAGGGAAGAAACGCGTAGTGTGCGTGGGGACCTCCAGCCCAGACAGGGCCCTCCACCTACTGTCCGTCTCCGGAGCACACTGGCCCCCAGGCCTACTCTCCGTCCTCTGCTGCAGGGCTTCTCTGCATCTGGGTCAGAGGTCACTGAGTAAAGCTGACTTTTCAGGAACACCTTGTGGTAGGTTAGCAGCGGGTGTGCGCCAGAAACCGGTTTTCCCGCAAATCCCCAGCACAGCCTTCCTGGCAGAGGGCTCCCTGCTGCGGGCGTGCGAATCTTCTTCTTGCCAGAGCTGCCCCCTAAAGACAGTGCTAGAATCAAACCGTCTGGATTCAGGGTTGGAGTTAGGGAGACTGCGAATCTCCCCTTTTCAGCTTCCAAAGGGATCTCTCTTCTGAAAAGGCCGTGATCGGCAGCGTGGAAACGTCGATGCCACAGCTTTCCTTCTGCTGTAACCTCCCTGCGCTCCTCTACATCAGAGGAGCGACTCCAGTACCGGTGAGAGGACAGCTCAGGTGGGAAGCGTCTCCAAATTACTCGTCCCCAAAGACGGGAAACCACGGGAGACAGTGCTTTTGTGCGCCTCCCGTCTGTGTATACCGCGTTCATCACTCTGGAGTTTCAGTCTCTGGTTTCCTCCGAGGCAGGAATAACGCTGATGACGTGCCTCTTGAGGCTGGCGGCCGCGAGGCCTGAGCGTCCCCTCGGCTCTCTGTCTTTCAGCAGCCGACGCAGCACGTGATGGCCGAGATGATCTCCACGGAGAGGCAGTATGTTAGGTCCTTAGGATATGTCATCGACAACTATTTTCCAGAAATGGAAAGGACGGACCTGCCCCAGGACCTCCGAGGGAAGCGCAGCGTCATTTTCGGGAACTGGGAGACTCTACGCCTTCCACCGCGGGCACTTCCTCCCGGGGCTGGAGCGCTGCTGGCACCGCCCCTGGGCCGTGGGCCACGCGTTCCTGAGATATGTGAGTCCCCAGCCCACTGTGTGAACAGGGTGAGGCCAGCCCCACTCGTGTTGGGAGCGGCCCACGTTTCAGGCGAGTGGGTCCCTTGTGTCCGGGTCAGGAGATACGTCCCCGCCAGTTATGACCTGGCTCTGGACACTCGGGCCTCAGGGTCAGCAGACGGCACCCTGGTCGAGAGCCCCTCAGCACTGGGTTTGCACCTGTGTCATCACACCTAATCTGTCCACAGCCCACCCCTCACAGCTAGCTGGCCGAAAGCAGCTTCCAAAATCGGTTTGCTCCCTGCACGTAGGAAGCCCACCTGGTCCCCGTCACGGTCTTCCTGCAAGCCTGCCCAGCTCCCCTTCCAGAGGAGCGCCAGACCCTCCTGACCAGCCCTGAGAGCCGCATGGATGTACAGATCATTCCGAGGAGACCTGAGGTTTTGATAAGTCTCTTCTCAACTATGAATATTGAGTCTTTATAAAATTCTTAATTTACTCTGAAAAGAAAGTTCTTTCAACAAGTAGGTAGTTACCAAACACAGTTTGGGGCACTGGGGCAGCGTCTGTGCTGGGGGCAGGTGACACTCCTGGTTCAGCATTGTTAAATATGAATTACCGTGACAAAAACACCGGTGCTGAAGCACATCCCACATGTTGTGTCTTTTCAGCTATTTCTTAAAAAATGCTTTTAGCCATCATGTGCAACTTCCATGTTGTTTTATGTTGACAGTGATCTTGAGAATTTTAAATGTTTAGACAAACCTGGTTCTTGACTATTAATGAATATTTCAAACCCTCCCTCGGGCCCACCCTCTGAGCACCCCCTCTTGCCTCTTCCCTGAAAACTGGTATTTTGAGGCTGAGTCTAGGGCTCCCACCACGTCCGGGGAGCCGAGTGCGCGCTCCCGACTGCGGCGAGACCCTGCAGAGCTGGGCGGCTTCTGACCCCAGCCCTCCCTTCGCAGGAGGCGCAGCTTGGCAGGAACGCGCTGTACAGCAAGAATGAGCCCGGGCAGACACCCTGCTCTGCAGCCACGGCAACGCCTTCTTCAAGGTTGTCCCCCCGCCCGCGAGCCCTGCTGCCTGGCCTGGCCCAGGCTGACCCTCTCGCCCGGCCTTGCAGGACAAGCAGCAGGAGCTGGGTGACAAGATGGACCTGGCCTCCTACTTGCTGAAGCCCGTGCAGCGCGTGGGCAAGTACGCACTGCTGCTCTGGGCCCTGGTCCAGGAGGCTGGCGGCTGCCCCGCCCGTGAGCGGGCGCTGGGCGAGCTGAGGGCCATAGGACAGGCCTGCGGGGAGGCACCCACGCTTGAGACCCCCCAGACCCCGCCCAGAGGGAAGGGAACGCCCGGGCGAGGCTGCTGGGGCGGGAGCCACAGGAGGGGAGGCATGCGGGCTCTCAATGTTAAACGTCGGTGTTTGGGGCTACCCTGAAGTAACTGGATATGGGAAAAACTGAGCTTGGCCTTGGGCTGTGGGCCTGAGCCTACTGATTTGCCCCCGCTGGGGGCCATGGTGGGGCCAGCGCCCAGGGCCAGGAGGAAGAGCAGACCTCCCGGTCAGGCAGGACCGCCCCGAATTCCCCGTCCCAAGTGAAGACGAGGTCGCCTTGTTAGGGCAGCGTTAGTAAGAGTTCTAAGACAACAGATCGGCCCCAGGCGGCCACCGCAGACCCGAAGGTCCCCGAGCCCTCTGTCCAGTGAGCTCAGCCCAGCGATTTGGGACGGCCCAGGCGTCACCCAGGACAGGGCCGTCCACGGGAGGGAGGGGGGCACCTCCCATGAAGGGGCGGCCTGGCTGGGCGCAGTTGACCCTCACGCAGCCGTCGCCTTATGGAGGCTTTGTTACAGGGGCGTGAGGTCAGGGCTGGGGTCAGGTCATGCCCCGTCCCCCTGAGAGAGGCCGGCCTGCCTGCAGGTGGATCTGAAGGAACAGGGGCGGCTGATATGCCAGGACGAGTTCCTCGTTTGCTGCAGAGGGAAGAAGCACCTGAGGCGCGTGTTCCTGTTTGAAGACCTCATCCTGTTCAGCAAGACCCAGAAGGTGGACGGAGGCCACGATGTGTACGCGTGCAAGCCGTCCTTCAAGGTACCGCGTCAGGCAGGGCGCTGGGGGCTGGAGGGAACGCCAGGTTATTTGTTATCGTGGCTCTGCGGCTGAATTTTGGAGCCTGGGGCCTCCAGAAGCCGCAAGGAGCCATTTGTCCTTCGTGCTCCATGTGCCAGTCCAGGGGCTAGAAAACAAATGTCTCCTCGTCGGTGACTCCATTTCAGGTTTGGGTGAAGGTGGCCTTCCCCTGGGCGGTCTCGGGGCCTCACCCCTCCCCCCCGACAGGCCCTGGGGGCGAAGTCTCCCGGGAGAGGCCCCACCACAACCCCTTCCCTGCCAGCGAGCTCATCGGAGGGGTCCTGTGATGACGCGCCAGGGAGCCCTTCTGCAGGGGGGCACTGAGCCCTCACAAGGGAGCCAGTGTGGATGGCGGGGGTGGGGGCGAGGGGGAATGGGGGGGCAGGGGCGATGGGCCCCCGGCCCAGCCTCATCCACACCACTCGGTGAATGGGTGAGGGGACCTCCGGCACGGAGGTGCTGGGGTCAAGCGTCAGCCAGAGAGCAGTCAGTTGTCCAAAGGGCAGGATCTGAGGTCCCTCGCGGTGCTTGTGGCTGCAGATGGCACAGATCGGGATGACGGAGAACGTCGGGGACAGTGGCTTGAGGTTTGAGATCTGGTTCCGCAGGCGGCGGAAATCCCAGGACACCTACATTCGCCAGGCGAGCTCCGTGGAGGTCAAGACCTCCTGGACGGACGTGATAGGGAAGATCCTGTGGCGGCAGGCTCTGCGGAGGTGGGCAGAGCGGCTGGAGGGCGCTCGGCGTGCAGGGCCAGCTCGGGCTGGGCTCGGGCTGGGCTCAGGGCTCGTGGTCGGTCCGAGGGGCTCCTTAGCACCACCCATCAGCACCGAACACTTACTTCTCCTTAAAACAACAAGCAAGACCCCGGCCCCCACGCTCCGAGAGAGGTCTCAGCCCCAGCTCCCAGACGCCCTCAGACCCGTGGCGTCAGCATTCTGCCCTGCCCCGTGGTCAAGGCCCCTGGCCTCCTGGACGCTGCGCCGATGGCCAGCCTGTGGTCTCCCCACAGGTAAGACAGGGCCGCCCACGGGAGGGAGGGGGGCACCTCCCATGAAGGGGCGGCCTGGCTGGGCGTGAGGGTCAACTGCGCCTCGTTCCCTCCTCCTTCATGTCTGCCCCCAGTCCCTCCTCTCCCCTGAGTTCGTCACTGGGACACCTGTGTCTACTTCATGGTGGTGGTTCATCCAGGCTGGCTGCCACACATGTCATCTTCATCGCAACCCCTCCAAGCTGGCCCTCCTGGCGGCTCTGACCACCCCGCTGGGCCTGAGAAACCCTAACATGCTAACACCCTGACATCCAAACACGACCACTTGGCACTCGGAGGCTACCACCCTGGCTGGGGCGCTGACCTGTCACCAGAGATGCCCCACGGCCTCCTCATTGCCACGTCCTTCTAAGTGTGGACCCCCCCATGCACACAGACACAGGCACACAGACACGCACAGACACGCACAGACACACACAGACACACATGTTCACAGACACACACGCAGACACCCAGAGACACACGCACACACGTGTGCACACACGCACGCAGCAGCCTTGCTCGGGGCGCCCGGTAGGAGCAGCACGTCCCCAAGGCCTGGTGTCCTCTCCCTCTGGGCCCCCCCGCTGTAATCGCCATCCTCTCTGTTTGTTTGAGCATTCATTCGTGCTCAGGCCCTCACCCTGTGCTTGGATCCCCTCTCAGTTTCAAGCGTGGCGGATACCTGTCAGTTTGTCTTTCCTGGAGCCATGCCCTGCCTGGAGGCCTCTGTCCCACTCCAAGGTGGATGTCCCTTCATCCGCAGACGGAGACCTGCCCCTCCCGGTTGGACACCCAGTTTCTATGGTCCCACGTCTTCCTTTTTCCTGGTTCACCCCCTTGGGCTCCCTGAGAGAGGCCGGAACGGGCACCTCAGCATGTCCAGCCCCCCAGAGACACTCAGGGTGGAATTAAACCCAGGGAGCTGCTTAGAAAACTCCCCCACACGCTCCTATCTTAGAACTCAGGACACAGGAGATGGTGTCCACGGGGATAGGCAGCAAGCCATCCATGGACGTCAAGCCCAGCAACGCGGCCATAAGCGACCGGGCCGTCAGTTACACCGGGAAGGGAACAGGTTAGCGGCACAGCCCCAGCTCCCGCTCGGCCCCACCAACTCAGACGCAGGTGCCACAGTGCGCCGGGCCCCACGGGCCAACACGTCGGGCTGGACGGGTGGCGGCCCCATGAGGCCCGATGTGACCGCAGGGGAAGGAACCTAGTAGTTTTCGGCTGGCCATCTTGTTCTTGAATCTAGGCTGCACCTCTACAGCAGAGGCCAAAAGCCTCGTTTTCTGTCCCCGCCCAGAGGCACGGACCCGAGCGTCCAGAGCTGTGCCCTCCTGTGACCACACCGCCCCCCTCAAGAGACCGCACTCCACCCTCTCAGACAGCAGCACGTCCTCCTCCAGCAGCCGGTCCTCCTCCGGCCGGGGGCCGCTGCCCCCCGCCCGCGCCCACAAGTCCCGCCCGCTACCCCTGTCCGTGCGGTGTGCAAACCTGCACGGAGCAGGGTGAGCTGAAGCAGGAGGCGGGGCCGACCTTCCCTGCGAGAGTGCGTGAGTGTGTGCGTGAGAGTGCGTGAGTGCCTGGGGCGGGCGTATGTGCTCATCGTTTCCCCGATTTCGTACGCTGCCAAAGGTTTCCAGATTAGAAATTTTCATTTACTTAAAAAAAAAAAATTCCGCTTCCACTCAAGACAAGGAAACAGGGAACAAGTTTAAAACTAGCAAAAAGAGAAACCAGACAAGACAAACCAAGTGCCCTCCGAAGCCCAAAATGCGCCACTGCCACCATGAAGTCACCCCTGAGGGCGCCCCACCCACCGCAGAGGTGCCTCTGCGTGAAGTGCTGGGCGGGAGCTGCCCAGAACAGGCAGCGGCCGCGGGGAGCACGCACCGTCGCCCGCCCAGAGCGGCCGCGCTCTCCTGGACACGTCCCTCAGGCTCCAGGACCGCGGGTGGCCCCCATCTGGGCTGCGGCAGCCTCTGGTCAGCCCCGGATCTGGAGGTGGGACTTCTCCCGGCAGGAAGACCAGGCGGAAGGGTGTCGGAGGGCTCAGGTCTGCCATCCCCAGCACGGCCCGCAGAAGCCACCCGCCAGCCACACTCGAGGTTGTGGCTGCACCCTGGCAGGGGCCCCACCCTGGGGAGTGACCCCACGGGCCTGGGCTCTGCGGCCGCGACTCTGTCTGGGGTGGCACAGGACAGGCCCCTGGGAGCGCGCCTCCCGTCCCGTCCCGCTTTCTGTCAAAGCCGCGTGGCCCTTCTTGCCACGTTTTGTGTTGTCCCCCGCTTGGGCTCACTCTTGCCGCCCAGGGTGAGGCTTCCTGCTGGGGGAGGGGTCGACCTCCCTCCCGGCCTTCCCCTTCCGGCTGCACTGGGCCTCCTGATTTCAGAAAAGCAGTCACAGACCTCTCGTTCATGAGCATAAGTGGCGTCTGACCTCCGGCAGTGCGTCCTCCTACTTTAGCCCGGCATCGCGGGTCATCTGGTTATAAATCTGTACCTTGCAAATCATTCTCGTTGCGCAAGCCTCAGGGCCGGAGTGCTGGGCACAGTAGGCCTGAGGGGCAGCCGGCCAGGCCGGAGGAAGGTCCTCACTGGGCTTCTCTCCGCAGAGACCGGGAATTCCGAGTCTTCCCACCACCCGTCTGGGGACAGCAGCCCCAGCTTCGCGGGCCATCCCTGCCACTCGCGGAGCTGTCCTCTGACGAGGACTGTCGGGGTGTCTCGGGAGGGCTCACGGCAGCAGCCTGACGGGGACCAGTTCATCACGACCGTGAGTACCCCTCCTCTAGGCCCCCACGAGAGAGGCCCAGGTGCCGGGTTGGGGGGTCAGTACCCTCCCAAGAGATGCTGGGCCGCCGGTGACCACACAGAGCCCCCTCGTGGGCCATCCTGTGTGTGAATCGACCCCACACGCACACTCCGGCACCCAGCGGGCTGCCTGTGAAACCAGAGGCCTGGCTCCGTCTCCAGCGATTCTGAGTCACTTAGAGAGATTTGCAGGTCTCCTGAAGCATCACCTGGACTCTGCCTGCCGTGCGGAGGCTGCACCTGTGCCATCCAGCATGTGCTGGTTCCAGGCTCTTCAGAGCCCCGACTTCAGGCGGGCCTTGTTAGGGCCCCTGCAGTCCTGGGTGAAGGAGGGCTACTGGTTGGCCAAGGAGGTTTCTGAACCCAGCCCCAGATGGACCAGGCTCAGGGGCTCTGCCCTCCCTGGGACGCTTGCTTGGCCCCCAGTCCCACCTTCTGACGGGATCGCGTCCTGGGCAAGACGCAGTATTTCCCTGCATTGATGCAGACGTGTGTTTCTACCTTCAGGGGTGTCAGGAGAGCCATGACACCTAACCCCGCAAGTAGGGAGCACAGGAGACCCCAGAAACCCTGGACACACACACAGACACATCATCCCCTGAAAAGGAGAGACTGAGGGGACCAATCCCACAGGAAGCCACTCGTCACCAGCCAGGCCTGCCAGTTCAGTGCCTTCACCCACACGAGGTCGTAAAGCTCTCCTCTCTGCAGGCACGTCCCAGGTTCTGGGGCGATGCCTCCGGCCCCCTCCTGGGCAGCACCAGAAGGGGAGGTCCGATTTTAAGTGTGTGCTGAGCCAGAGTCCAGGGACCAGTCCTTGGTGCTCACGCCCTGGATCACTCACAGTGACCTGATCCCTTTGCCAGGACAAAACCCCTCACATCTCGGGCGTCTGGACGGTGGTTTGACTGGAAGGCCACACGCTCCACCGTGATCCCTGAGGCGCTGGGCACACTGCCACCACCCAGACTGCCCGACCGTGTCTCCACCTTGTCCCGATGCTTCCAGAGCGCGGATGCACCACGGATGTTAACGGCACGCCGGGAGGGGGCAGCGGGCCAGGCCTGGCTGCTCCCCCATCCCCCCGACTCCCCCGGAGAGGAGGCTCCCGCCCTGCTCGCCAGACGGCGCAGCTGGCACTGTCACCCCTCCCCACGCCCGACTCAGCGGGGGAGTCCCCTGCATGCGCCACAGCCCACACGCGCTCCACACACCCCGCGCGCCACGCGCGGCACCGCCCTGGGTGGGAGCAACGGGACACACGCCGTCTCTAGGAAGAGGCCCTGCAGGGTCCTCATCTGTGAGGCCACTTCCTCCGCGGAGGTCTCAGAGCCAGGGCGTCTTGGGGGGCTGTGAAGGGCGCCAGGAGACCGTCCCAGGCAGGGGCCCGCCTGTCCCACAGGCCCTCCCTCCGCTCCCGCGCTGGGCTGCACTGAGGGCCTGCAGCTGCGAACGTGCGCCCAGATCTGATTAAAGGTCTGCCGGTAAAGGTGGATTCCTTGTGCCTGTCAAGTAGACTGTTTCCCACAAACCACATGCGAAGTTGTCCAAGTGCTCCCACTCACCCCGTCGCTGCTTGCGGGACACGTGGGCAGACACGCACACTCACGCTCACGTGCTGGGTCAGAACGGCGAGCACTGAACTGACACGTTGCAGGGCCCGACCCTTTTTACCCTGGGACTCGGACGCCCAGGGATGCCGGCTGAGGCTGCAGCCGCCACACGGCTCACTCACTCGCCCAGACCTGTGGGTGTCAGCCTTAGAGGACGCACTCGTTTCTGGGACCCTATCCCTGGCCTTGCTGGGCCCCAATTGCTTCTTCAGAAGATGCACGTCCCGAGTCCGAGAGCACCTTGGGGGAGGAGGGGACCTGAGTAAGAGAGGTCCTTCTTTTGGCAGCTGTGATGCATCTGGATGAGATGTGGCCCCTCAGGGAGAACCCCCCTCAGAGCAGAGGAACCTCGACCCTGACGTGTGCACTGCTGGTGACGAAGTCTGGGAAGGAGACACTCAAGCCAAGGCTCCTGACCACGTCCTCTGCCAGGCACGGGGCCACCAGTCAGCACACCCCTCGGGGCCTGGGCATCACGTCATGGGCCCCCCGCTGTCCTGCCTACAAAGACGCCCCGTGATGCCCTGGACGCTCCCACACTCCTAGGCTGCAAGAGGCCCGGGTAGGGGCACGTGGACCCCCGAGCAGAGTCCCACGATGGACGTGGGGTGTCTCAGAGCAGGGGGCCCTCTGGAAGCGTGTTCCCCCGCCTTCCAGGCGATGCAGGCCATGGACGGCAGTCCCCAGGTGCAGCCCCCACGGGGTGCATCCCGGACGCAGGGGGAGCTTTCCTGAGTTTAGCTGGAATCTCGGTTTCGTTCTCTTTTCAACAAGCTGTGTGTGGCCAGCGGCACTCGAGTTGCGCTCCACCTGTGAGTCTGGGACAAGGGTCCCTGCATCCCAAGTGGACCCCAGGTGGAGTTGGGGGCACAGCAGCTGGGCCGGAATCTCTGATCCAGCCTGTGCTGGGAGGTCCTGTCGTGTGGATGGGGCCCTGAGAGGGCCCCCCTCACCCAAGCGTGGAGAGCCTGGGTAGATGCAGAACTCAGCGCACTTCCTGCCACAGGTGCTCCCCCCAGACCCCGTCCTGGGGCAGCGGCGACATCAGCTGCCATCCACCCAGAACAGGAGCAGGTGGCTGGGGCACGGCCCTCGCCTTTGTGATCTGCCGGCTGCTGTAAACTCTCTTCCTTGTTGCCCTTTTCAGGGCTGACTGTTCCAGACTTTAGGAACATAAATAAATGGGACATTTTTTTCTACCACATGGTGGTGCTTCTACGGGGTTCTGTTGTGTCAGGGACATCACCAACAAGCCTCCCCGAGGGAGCGCAGCCCCTGCGACTTTGAGGGGGCAGGGCGTGGGCAGCAGAGCGCCCTCTGGGGTCTGCCTGGTGCACGTCCTTGCCTCCCATTGCGGGTGAGGGCAGGGGGAGGTCCCCGCCGTCTCCGCTCACACCTGGCCCACCTGGCGACGCTGGGGCCCCCGGAGCACGATGCCGCCCCCTCCCTAGGGGAGGCACTGCTGAGGCTCTGAGGGAACAGCAAGCAGGACTGTGTATGACGGGGGGTCCCACCTGAGTGTAGGGTTGGGGGGTCCGGCCCGTGTGGGACCCCATGAGCGGCACCTGCACCCACGTCCATATCCACAGCCCTACACACAACCCAGCATGTCCCCTGGCCCCTGACTCTTTCTCCCTCCTAGTGCCTCTGTCTGCCTCTCCCCTCCTCCCTCTCTTGATCTCTGTCTTTGTGGGTCTCTGTCTCTCTGTCTTTCCCTATCATACTGTCTCGGTCTCTCTCTCTGTCCCACTGAGGTCCCTCCCAGACCAGCGCTTGTCCAGGTAGCCTGTCAGGCTAAGTGCTCCAGCCCTGCCCCCAATGATGGTGATATGGGGGTGCGGGGGGAGGTCAAGTCATTCAGAGATGATCGAACACCCGTCAGAGCTGGAGCTGGAGGGAGGAAGAATTTTTCTCTGTCCATCTTGGGTTCTCTTCTGGGGCTCTGTAACAAAGAACAGACTCATGAGAGAAAAGCACGCAGATTTACTGAATATAAGTTTTTGATGACATGGGAGCCGTCATAAGAAAACGAAGACCCCGGTGGCCTAAGTGTTTCTGGACTAAGTTGAGCGAGGAGGTGATTGACTGTGGAAAAGTAACTACAACACACAGGACAGTAACTTTGACAGTGGACTATCCTGACGCCCTCTCCGGTGATGAGAATGTCTCCCCTCCCGGTTCAGGGAGGGTGGCTTGTCCGGAATTCCATCTCCGTTCAGGAAGAAAGGTGGTTGGTAGTTCCAAGGGGCACATGCTCTGCCACCCTCCAGAGCGAGGAACCAGACACCAGGCTGTGCGAGCGAGCTTCCGGCTCCTGGGGGCCCCCCAGCACATCACCTGCAGCCCCGCCCACTGCGTGGGTCCTGGGGCTTCAGCCCAGGGAGGCCTGCAGCTGGAGGGCGCCAAGCTCCCTCCCATGGACGGTGGCGAAGGAAGCCTCGGCCGCAGTCCTCAGTGATGATAAAGGAAGGGGGGTGCCAACCAGTGTGCCGGCGCCTCATGGGGCCTTTATTTATCTTCTCTTAAAGTCAGGAAACAGTTATCAGAGGTGCCACCCCATGCTCACTGCCGTGTCCCTAACTCTGGACGTGGGGCAAAGGGAGGGACTCGGCTCCCAGGGGTCCAAGAAAAGGTTTGTTAGTTCCCCGGACTGTGGGATGGCCCAGGGTTGGGGCAGACCCACGCCATGGAGTGGGTGAGGTACCCCCAGGACAGGCCACCCCTGCAGTGGACACGGTGGTAATTCCAGGGGCCCAGCCCCCTCCCCCTAGCCAGCACTCAGGCAGCTCTGCTTTCCTCAGCTGAGCGCCAGCAGGACAAATCGGCCACCACCAGACGCCTCCACAAGCCAAAGCCAAACAGGCACCCAGGACGAAAATAGCCGTCAGATGACCAGAGGGCCGGCTCACCACAGTCCAAGGCAAGCTGCTCACAGCAGCTGCAACTAAAAATAGGCGAGAAGAGGACGCGTCTTTGGGAGAAGCACAGGGGAGAGCGCTGTCCCGGCTCCAGCCGCTGCAGGTGGGCATGATGCAGTCACTACGCTTCATTTCTGCTGAGGCCTTGGCGTCCCACCCCCAGGTGGCCCAGCAGAGCCTGGACGGCGTGGCCCACAACCTCTACCCGCTGCTCTTCAAAGCCAGCTACTTGCTGGAGCAGGCGGAGGTGATCCGCGTTCTGCTGGAGCGCTGGCCGCTGGAGGAGTTCCGGCTGGGTGCTCTGCTGGGCCCCAGCGCAGACCACCCCGGGGACCTGCGGGACCGGGCCTGCAGGGCCTGCCTGGAGGCCTGCGTGCGCGGCCTCGCGGACCACACGCTCTGGGGCGGGGGCCGGCGGCGTCTGCGGGTGGCCGACCTCACGGGCATCCGAGACGTGCAGGTGCAGGGCTGTCCCTGTGGGAGGGCGCTGGGCAGGTGGGGCCGCACCAAGCTGCTGGCCAGGACCTGCTGCGAGCTGCAGGTGGAGCCCCGTGCGGCCCGGCGCCCCGTAGAGGTCCTCGCCGATATCTTCGTCACCGGGGGTAACTTCGACTTGGTGGTGCGGGCCCTGGGGCCGGAGGGTCCCGCCCCACTGCGCGTGCGCTGCCTCTCCTTCCGGGCCGACAGCCTGGGCCCCGGGCAGCTGGTGCACGTGCTGCGTCTGGCGGGGCCGCGCGAGCTGCGCCGGCTGGAGGTGGTGCACAACGTGCGTCTGCACGCCGGCCACGTGCAGCAGCTGCTGGCCCAGCTGGGCTTCCCCCGGCTGGTGTCGCTCACCCTGCCCGCCAAGGCCTTCGACGCGCCGCCTACCAGCACCCCCGCCCCTGACGGCGAGGACGCCCTGCTCACCTCCATCGCCCGGGAGCTCAGCCGGATGACGCAGCTCACCGAGTTGAGCGTGGCCTTCTCCACGCTGACCGGGAAGCTCCAGAAACTGCTCGGGTGAGTCTAGGGTGAGCAGAAGGAGGGCGGCGGGGGGAGGGCATCTGTTCACAGCCCCTCAGCCCAGGTCAGGGCGACTCGGGGCCCGGGCTGAGGACGCACTAGGGGACCGTAAAACAGACCTGGCCACGTTTACAAGGCCACGAGACCCCGTCCCCTCGGGTTTTGCCCAGCCCAGAGCAGCCGGAGGGGACAGACGGAGGGGAAGGTGGCCCAGCTGGGGCTGGTGTCGGGTGCAACCTGGGAGCACCAGAACCCAAAGGAGACCGCCTCCAGTTCGTAAGAAAAAGAGAAGCGTCTTCATTAGCAAGCAAACAACATATTAGTAACTCCATTACATTGTATTAATTACCTGTCATTGTAACAGATTACCCCAGCACTGGGGCTTACGAGGGCAAGACAGGAGCCGGGTGGGGGCAGCTGTGGTCTCCCCTGAAGGCTCGTCGGGGCGGGAAAGCGGAGCCACCCACTTGCACACTCATTCTCATGGCTGTCGGCAGGCGGCCTCAGCTGCTCGGCCCGTGGGCCCCCCAACAGGCTGCGGATCAGAGGGCCAGAGGCCCTCCGGAGGGAGGCCCGCCTCCCGTGACCTTCCCTGGAGAGCACTGGGTGGATGCTTCGGCACACTGCGTGCTGAGGGCCCGTCACTGGGCCACGGGAGGCACCACCGAGGGTCCCAATACCCAAGGGCCGTTGGGCCACCTTGGCGGCCACCAGCTGTGAATATACTCATGAAAATTTATGGAAAATCAAACTTCTCATTTCTTGAGAAGAGAAATTTGATGAGAATCAAATTTCTCATTTCTTCTCATTTCTCATTGAGTGGGTGTAAGGATGTCTCTTCTGGCTTAGGGAGTCCGTGGCTTACAGGAATCTCTCTTCTACACAAAGGAAACCCAGAAGTAGCTGGCTGCAGCTGGCCAGGGCCCACACTGCCTCTCCTCTCCTGGGGGGCACCTGGGATCCCGTCGCCGTCCCCCATCCCTGCTCCTCCCCGTCTGGAACCCAGTCGCCCAATTCGGGAAGGGGTGGTCCTCGAGCCCACACACAAATACGACTCTGCCATGTGGCGGCTCCCTGGGACCCTCAGGACAGTGCTGTGTTTGGCTGGCCTGGGCCCTCAGCCAGAGGTGCCTGTGCTCTGAGGAAACGTGTTCCACAAGCCAGATGACACGTCACAAGCCTGCAGGGCTATCTTGTTAGCTCGGCCCTGACATCGCCTGTCACACTCTGACCTGTTCTACATGCTCGGTCTTCAGTCAGCTGGTTGCTGAGAGCCTGTCCAAGGCCCCAGGAGGTCCAGGCATGGAGTGTGTCAGGGCTAAGTGGGAGGGAGATGGGTGAGTGGTCAGGGAAGGCTAGGTCCCCAGGTGACCTTTGAGCGGAGACCAGGCACAGTGAGCCAGCGGAGGGCCCAGAGAGTGTGTGCTAGGCAGGAACCCCGCAGGTGAAGGGCAGGAGCTGGGGGTGTGGCAGGGCCATAGGCAGGGGTGGGGCGGGGCGGGGCTGGGGCGGACGGGGGCTGTGGTCCTGGGCAGGTGAAGAAGGGAGCAGGCAGAGGAGGAGAAGGACGGAAGAGCCAGGCCTCTGAGCAGGGCAGTGGGTGATCAGCTTCATATTACAGGGCTCAGTCTGGCTTCCCTGGCCCACACAGCAGACCCAGATGGAGGGGCAGGGAGAGTGGCAGACAGAGCAGACACGCCGAGACCACCCAGGTTTGGTGACTCCCTGGGAGGACTCACTGCTAAGATTTATTACAGCAGACGTACGGGCAGAATCTGCCAAGGGAAAGGGCTTGCGGGGAGGGGTTCGGGGAGACGGGGCACGAGTCCAGGGTCCTGTCGCATTGGAGCCAGCACGGACTGTGATGGCACGTGGGAGGTGCCGTCCACTGGGGAGTGCATGAGAGACCCAGGCCAGGGGTTTTCCTGGGGGCTGGTTGGGTGGGCGCCTCAGCCTGGCATGTGCCGAGATTCCAGACCCCAGAGGAGGCAGGTGTCAGCAGGGACCACGTCGCTGGTGCAGACAGCTCAGGCCAGGGACCCCTTATCAGCTGAGTGAGGGACCCTCTCCAAATCCAAGCTCCCAGACGCGGTTCACAGTCAGGCCTGTCCTCCGACCCTTGTCCACACAGGAGGCCCCCCGAGGGGTTGCGAGCAGTGCAGGTGGGGAGAGGGTCCCTCATGGATGGATGTGGGTGTGAGAGATGGAGCTGGAAACACGCCCCACAGCTCAGGGCCCGAGCCACAGCCTCCTCAGAGCCGGGCAAGGAGGCACAGAGCCCGCTGCGGGGTTGACTGTGCAGGCGGCGGGTGGGCCCGCGACACTCAGCGCCCAGAGTACACGTGCAGGAGGTGGTGGGAGCGGCAGCCTCAGCAGGCGAATAGAGAGCGGACCCCCCCGCCCCCGGCACTCAGTGCGCAGCCAGGTGACCCCAGACCCAGGCCCAGGATCCCGGAGGGCCACTATGGGTCTGTTCCCGACTCTGAGAACTTCTGGGCAGGGAGCCACCGACTGTGCGTTTCCGCCGCCTACACACCTACAGGAGAGCACGGAGGGTCTCTGAGGTCCCAGGCAGTGCTGAGGGTGGACTGGACGCTCCAAGGGCCCTCCCAGCCCTGATCCTGTGGGCTCAGGCTCTTCTTGCAGAGCCAAGCCAGTGTTTCATTTCCTGCCAATCCACAGGCAACTCACTGCCCCCTCAGCAAGCTTGTGAACTCACAACGCCTTGTGGACAAAACAGATTGATCACTTTAATTGCTGAGGACAAAGGCCAGGCCTGTCTTTGGGTGAAGTTAAGTCTTCACGGGGTCTCACACTGACCCAGCTCTGCCGTTGCCCCAGGGCAGCCACAAACGGGAAGTAAATGAAGGTCGCGGCTGTTCTGATTACGCTTTACTTACCCGCACTGAAACCTGAATTTCATATAATTCTCACGTATCACAAAATATTCTTCTTCTTTTGACTTGTTCGACTACTTAAAAAGGTAAAACCCATTTCAGCTCTCAGGCTGAATGCAATCAAGGGAGGGTGTGTGTGGCCCCCAGAGCGCCTGCCGGTCCTGCTCTCACCGCGCTGTTTCCTGCCCTGCCCGCAGCCCCCTCCGGACTCCGCTGAGAGTGCTGGACCTGGGCAACTGCGCCCTGAACCACGTGGACATGGCCTTCTTGGCGAACTGCACCCACGCCGCCCACCTGGAGGTGCTGGACCTCAGCGGGCACTGCCTGGTGGACCTGTTCCCCTCGACCTTCTTCCGGCTGCTGGGCCAGGCCGCCCCGACGCTGAGGGCCCTGACCCTGGAGGAGTGCGGCCTCGCGGACCGGCACGTGGGCGCGCTGAGCCTAGCCCTGGGCCCCTGCCGCCGGCTGCAGGAGCTCCGCTTCCTGGGGAACCCAATGTCGGCCCGCGCGCTCCGGCGCCTCTTCGTGGCGCTCTGTGGGCTCCCCCGGCTGCAGAGCGTGGAGTTCCCGGTGCCCAGAGACTGCTATCCCGAGGGCAGCGCCTACCCACAGGACGAGCTGGCCATGTCCAAATTCGACCAGCAGAAATACAGCGCGATCGCAGAGGACCTGCGCGCGCTGCTGCTGCGGGCCGGCCGCGACGACATCCGGCTCTCCACGCCCCTCTTCGGAAGCTTCGACCCGGACATTCAAGAAACGAGCAATGAACTCGGAACGCTCTTGCTGCAAGCCTTCAAAACTGCCCTGGAAAACTTCTCCAGAGCGCTGAAGCAAATGGAGTAGGCCCTGGACTGTACGAGGCGGGTCCCGGCGGCGGCGCTGGGGCGGAGCCTCCGCCCCCGCCACCACCGACGCATCTCCTAGTGGCAGCTGCACGCGCATCCCTCAGGCGCTCCAGGAGCGACGGCCCTGCCTCCCAGGAGCTGTGACGGCGCCCAGCGCCCAGCACGGCGGTGGCGCCAGAGAAGCAGCCCGCGGCGGGCTGCCGTCCTGATCACGGCGCCCCGGCAGCCCCGTGAAGTGCGGGCCGCAGGGGGCGGGGCGGGGGCGGGGCGGCTGGACGACCGGCCGGCGTGAGCGGGGGAGGAAGTGAGAGGACACCTCCCCGGGGCCCAGCGATGAAAGCGAGCAGCTGAGGAGAGAGTAAAACCGAGGGCAAGCCGCATCGCTTGCCGCAGGGGCTGGGTCCAGGGGTGCAGGGAGCCGGCCCGGCGCCCTCCCGTCGCGGGTGTGCGGCGCTGCCCTGTCTGGATGTTTACAAACTCCCGTCCAGCGAGGACATGGGCTTTGGTAGTTGACGGCTCTGCCTCTGCCCTCGGGCCACTGGGCGGCAGGCGTGCGCTCTGCCGGTGCCAGGCTGAGCCCCGGGCTCCCGCGGCCTCTGGCTCTGAGGGCACGACCACGGTGCCCCGCCCGCCGCCGCCCCCACTCCCACCTCCACCGACTCTAGGCCCGGCGGGCGGGGGCTCCTGCTGCGGGGAGGGCGGGAAGGCTCCCCCGCTGAGTCCTGGTGCTTGAGGAGTGGTTAATGCCAACGTCTGGACTTGGTTTCTGCTGAGATCTGATTTGTGCAGTGCTGAGTATTAGGGTAATTAAATACGAATAAAGTGTGGCTTATTCAGATGTGGTTTTCTTTCTTTTTCAATCTAATGGACGAAAAAAATGTCTTGCATTGTGTTTCCCAGATGTTCATGAAACTGGGCATGTCTTTTTCTTTTTATTTTTTTTTTAAATAAATTTATTTGGCTGCGTTGGGTCTTCGTCGCTGCGCGCGGGCTTTCACTAGTTGCGGCGAGTGGGGGCTACTGTTCATTGCGGTGTGCGGGCTTCTCATCGCGGTGGCTTCTTGCGGAGCACGGGCTCTAGGCGCGCGGGCTTCAGTAGTTGCAGGACGTGGGCTCAGTAGTTGTGGCGCACAGGCTATAGAGCACAGGCTCAGTAGTTGCGGTGCACAGGCTTAGTGGCTCCGTGGCATGTGGGATCTTCCAGGACCAGGGCTCGAACCTGTGTCCCCTGCATTGGCAGGCGGATTCTTAACCACTGCATCACCAGGGAAGTCCCTGGGCATGTCTTCATATGCTTGTTGCCCACTTGTATTTTTTTTTTAATAATTTCATTTATTTACAAAATACTTATTTCACTTAGCATAATGCTCTCCAGGTCCATCCATGTTGTCACAAATGGCAGACTTTCATTCTTTTTATGGCTGAATAGTATTCCATTGTATACATATACCACATCTTCTTTATCCATTCATCTACTGATGGGCACTTAGGTTGCCCATATCTTGGCTATTGTAAATAATGCTGCAATAAACATGGGAGGGCAGATATCTTTTTGAATTAGTGTTTTCATTTTCTTCAGATAAACACCCAGAAGTAGAATTGCTGAACCCTATGGTAGTTCTAATTTTGATTTTTGAGGAACCTCCATACTGATTTCCACAGTGGCTGCACCAGTTTACATTCCCACCAACAGTGTACAAAGTTTCCCTTTTCTTCACTTCCTTGCCAACACCACTTATCTCTTGTCTTTTTGATAATAGCCATTCTGACAGGTGTGAAGTGATATCTCTTTGTGGATTTGATTTGCTTTTCTCTGACGATTAATGATGTTGAGCATCTTTTCATGTCTCTTCAGAGATTCTGCGCACTTCCTAATTGAATTTTTTATTTTTTTGCAGTTGAGTTGTATGAGTTCTTTATATATTTTGGATACTAGCCCCTTATCAGATATATGATTTGCAAGTATTTTCTCTCATTCTGTAGTTTGCCTTTTTTTTGTTTTATGACTTTGTTTGCCATGCAGAATCTTTTCAGTTTGATGTAGTCCCACTTGTTTATTTTTGCTTTTGTTGCTTTTGCTTTTGGTGTCAGATTTTTAAAAACCCATTGCCAAGACTGATGTCAGGGAGTTTACCACCTATGTTTTCTTCTAGGTCTTAACGTTCAAGTCTTTAATCCATTTTAATTTTTTTTTTTTTTTTGCGGTACACGGCACTCTCACTGTTGTGGCCTCTCCTGTTGCAGAGCACAGGCTCCAGACGCGCAGGTTCAGCGGCCATGGCTCACGGGCCCAGCCGCTCCACGGCATGTGGGATCTTCCTGGACTGGGGCACGAACTTGTGTCCCCTGCATCGGCAGGCGGACTCTCAACCACTGCGCCACCAGGGAAGCCCCATTTTTGAGTTAACTTTTTATGTGTGTTATAAGATAGTGGCCCGGTTTCATCCTTTTGCACGTGGCTGTCCAGTTTTTCTAGTACCATTTATAGACGAGAGGGTCCTTTCCCCATGGTATATTCTTGGCTCCTTTGCTGTAAATTAATTGACCATCTATGCATGGATTTATTTCTGGGTTCTCTATTCTGTTCCACTGATCTATGTGTCTGTTTTTATGCCAGTACCATAATGTTTTAATGACTACTGCTTTGTAATATAGTTTGAAATCAGGGAATGTGATGCCTCCAGCTTTGTTCTTTTTTGTTTTGTTTTTGTTTTGTTTTTGTTTTTGCGGTCCGCGGGCCTCTCACTGCCGTGGCCTCTCGCATTGTGGAGCACAGGCTCCGGACGCACAGGCTCAGCGGCCATGGCGCACGGGCCCAGCCGCTCCGCGGCATGTGGGATCTTCCCGGACCGGGGCACGAACCCGCGTCCCCTGCATCGGCAGGCGGACTCCCAACTACTGCGCCACCAGGGAAGCCCTCCAGCTTTGTTCTTCTTTCTCAAGATTGCTTTGGCCATTCAGGGTCTTTTATGGTTCCATACAAATTTTAGGATTTTTTTGTTCTATTTTTGTGAAATATGCCATTAGAATTTTGATAGGGATTGCATTGACTCTGTATATTGCTTTGGGTAGGATGGACATTTTCAGTATTAATTCTAACAAACCATGAGCATGGAATGACTTTCCACTTATTTGTGTCTTCTTCAGTTTGTTTCATGAATGTCTTGTACTTTTCAACATACAGGTCTTTCATCTCCTTGGTTAAATTTATTCAGAATTTTTGATGCAGTTGTAAATGGGATTGTTTTCTTAATTTCTCTTTCTGATATTTCATTATTAGTGTATAGAAATGCAACAGATTTTTGTGTATTCCTTTTGTATCCTGCAACTTTACTAAATTTATTAGTTCTAACAGTGTTTTGATGGAGTCCTTAGAGTGTTCTGTATATAGTATTGTCATCTGCAAATAGTGACAGTTTTACTTCTTCCTTTCCAATTTGGATTCCTTTTATTTCTTTTTCTTTTCTGATTGCTGTGGCTAGGAATTCCAATGCTGTTGAATAAAAGTGTGAGAGTGGGCATCCTTGTCTTATTCCTGATCTTAAGAGGAGATGCTTTCCACTTTTCACTGTTGAGTGTGATGTTAGCTCGGGGCTTGTCATATATGCCCTTTACTATGTTGAGGTACGTTCCCTCTATACCCACTTTGTCGTGAGTTTTTATTATAAATGGGTGTTGAATTTTGCCAAATGACTTTTCTGCATTCATTGAAGCGATCATACGATTTTCAAATTCTTCAATTTGTTAATGTGGTATATCACATTGACTGATTTGTGGTATTGAGCCATCCTTGCATCCCTGGGATAAATCTCACTTGCTCATGGTATATGATGCTTTTAATGTATTGTTGAATTTGTTTGCTAATATCTTGTTGAGGATTTTTGCATGTGTTCATCAGGGATATTGGCCTGTAATTGTCTTTTCTTTTGGCATCTTTATCTGGTTTTGGTATCAGGGTAATGCAGACCTCGTAAAATGAGTTTGGAAAACTCCCTCTTCTCTCTTTTGGGAGTTTGAGAAGGATTGGTATTAATTATTCTTTGAATGTTTGGTAGAATTCACCAGTGATGCCATCTGGTCCTGGACTTTTGTTTGTTGGAAGGTTTTTGATTACTCAAATGACATTTTAATGCAATTCAGAATTTTAAAAAGGACATAAGTGTCTGAAAAGAAAACATTTTCTCAAGAGAGTGGCTACTGCTTGATGTGGCCAAATGCTCCTCACACTAGAACCACCCAAGTGGTCAGTGGGGGTTTGAATCACACCGTGAGTGGGCTTTGCCCTCAGGTCCAACGCCATGCTGCTGTCTCCGCAGGTACGTCCCTGTGCCACCCCCTCCCCCAGGTATGGCCCATGTCTTTCCCCCCACAATGGAGTGGGAGTCCTCTCAGGATCCGCCTGCTGAGGAAGGCGGTAACCTTCCTACTGGGCCTTCAGGAGAGGAGAGACGCCACCAGGTGGGCAGGAGCAAGGAGGGACGTGGTGGCTTCTACCTCCCTGTGCTCTTGGGCGCTGCCTTCTTCGCTCACCTCCGTGTATCTCCTTAGCTGTGTTATGCTGGAACCCTGTTTCAGCCACATGGACTTTGCTATTGCAAGAAGCTCTTGGAAAGAGAGTAGGCACAGGGCAAAATTTTGAAATGATTTGATTTTAACTCTAAAGAGTAGAGTAGCTTCTGCTGTTTGTGTCTGTGGAATTTTCTTGACGAGACCCAGCCTCTGGGTGGTCAGCAGGTAGGACCCAGCATGGGCATGGCTGGGCCCAGCAGCTGTGGTGGAGAAGAGCCCAGGGATGCTGCGGTGACCCAGGACCTGAAATCTGGGGCAGGGCTGGGCACACAGGTGTCTACGAGTGGGGAATGTCCCTGACAGCCCCTGCCCCACGCTGAAGAATAACCCATTCTTGTGAAGCTGGAGAGGCTGGGAGGCTCGTCGGAGCAATTCTGAGGCACACGGAGCAGCCCAAGTGGGACCACGCCTCCCACTCACCCCAGTGCATGTAAATTCACTTGTTCCTGTGGACCCGCTCAGCCCCAACACTGAATGTGCCACTTGCAGCCACGATGGGTTTTACCTGTACCTGCCCAGCCCGAGACTGGTGGCCCTGAGGATGCCCAAGGTGACGTTGGCTGCGAATGCGGTCGTGGGTGTCTGTCAGGGCCCAGGAGCATTCCTGTGCTTCTCGTGCTGCAGACGGCGTGGCTCCCATGCAAAGGCAAACTGGGTAAAGGAAACACGCTCAGCAGGTGAAGAGCAGAACAGAGTGCCAAGGGCCAGGAGGGCGTGAACATGCCACACGGCAAACTCGACTGGGCTCCTCCCGGTGAGCCCGAGCGGGCTATCATCTGCACAAACCCACCTGGTCTTCCCAGGGGCCAGTCGCATTGAATGGGGACATGATGGGGACCATGATGGACACTCTGGGACCACCGTCTTCGCCTCCCCTCGTCCCCTGTGGTGGACTTATCATTGCACTTCCTCCAGGAATTCAGCAGTCCTTCCTGTTGACCATCCCGGCAAGGAGGAGATGCAGATTCAGGGACTTCCACTTCTCTTTCCTACCTTAGCAACTCTTGTTCCAGACGGTTCTTTCCAATTATATACTCAGACTAGGAGACACCTGCAGGCCCAGCAGACCCTCTGTGCAGTGGCCGCGTCCAGAGACCCGGAGACGTCAGCCTGCAGCTCCCTCTCTCATCAGCTGCCACCCGCTAGATCCCAGGAATCCCCTTCTCTCCCCACCAGCCGCTGGCAATCCCACGGGTGAGCGCAAATCCTCGATCTGCTGAAGGGCCTGCCGCCTCCTTCGGAGCTGCCCGAGCCAGTGGCTGGCGTTTGAGCCCCACTTTCTTGGTTCTCTGCTCCCACTGCGCTCACAAGCCACGGCACAGCACAACCCAGTAGTTCCCAGGCTTTGCCACACACGGGAGTAGAACAAGGCAGCTGTTCTCACCATGGGGCCCGGGGAGAGAAAGCTGGTTTGCAGGGAGAGAAGATTAAACAGACATGCAGAGATCTGAGGCCAGAAGGTCATTACTGCAAGGTTCCCAGTGTTGGTTTCTAGCCATTTCTGGCTCTCCTCTGAGGTCCAGCCATCACTCTCCATCCTTGCCCTGAGGTTCCACAAGGTAGCCTTGAAACAAATTCCCCCTCAGCTGTGTAAGCTAGCAGAACTGAGCCCTGTTGTCTGCTACCAAAGCCCTGATGTCTAGGGAAGCAGGACAGCCAGGCGGGGAACAGCACTTTAGGCATCAGCCCGGAAAACCCGCTCAGTCATTCGAAAAGGACCTGGTTTCACATGGATCAGGGCAATTCTGAAGCCAAGCTGCCTGGGTTCATACTAGCTCCAGGACCACCTGTGCGACCTCGGGCAGGTTGACTTCCCACCCCTCACCTGTAGAATGAGGGCTGCAGAGAAGGGCTCACACCACAGGCCTGAGACCGTGGGCCTGAGAGGCCTGCTGACAGGTCGGCCCTCGGCTGGCACCTGGGACCTGGATTTGGGAGGGTTCCCTCCACCATCAACTGGTAAGAGTGGATCACTGTGACCAAACCCCGCCAACAGCTTGGACACCTGCTTTCCTCTGGGAGTTTGGAATTTGGGTCTGTGCCAGGCAGAGGGTGCCTGTGTGACCGCCCCTCCGCAGAAACCCCGGACGCTGTTTCTGAAGAGCGTCCGCACGGCCGTGTGACCCCTGGGAGGGAACTGGAAGCTGCACCTGGTCTCCCCGCGTTGCCCATGTGCCTGTCCCTTTACTAACCTTGCCTTGTATCCTTTCTATACGACGAGTCTCAGCTGTGAGTACAACCATGTGCTGAGTCCTGAGCAAGTGTGGGGTGGCCTTGGGGACCCGGAGCCCAAGGGTAAGAACAGTGCTCAGGGCACAGCACTAGGGTCAGGATGACGTGAGTGACGTGCGTAAAGCGCACAAAGGCCGTGTCATATTAACTTTATGGAAAATGGGTCTAAGTTTGCAGTAAAAATTGAGATAATCTGTTTAAAAATGTAAAGAGTAAGGTATCACACACATAAAAAGCAGCACTGTTGCTTTTAAATTGAGGTGTTTTAATTATATGTCATTGCTTATAAACACACACAAGGGTATCAACTGGAAATAAGAAACACTTTTTCCCCTTTGGTGGGAAAGAGCTTCAAAACACCACAAAACCTTGACGGTATCACTACCTACCTTTCTCATCTATTAGGCAGTCCTATCCACTACCGGACAACTTCTAACTGTAGTTTTAGGAGAGAGAACAGTAATTTGAGGAGAAAAAAGGATTTATTTAGGGAGTGATGAAAACAGACAAAAAAACGACTTACAGTAAGGATGGATACTATATTTCACATTCTTAGAAACAATTTTCCCCTAAAGCTATGAGGTTACCCTGTTCCACTGAATAAAATATTGATGGCTTAAAACACGCTTCTGAGAGACTGCGTCCTCAGCCGCTGAGGGGGACGGAGAGTCTCCTGAGGCCTCGCCGTCCTGCTCGGAGGGTGGGGGGAGTGGAAGGCCACTGCTGAGAGGTGGCTGTGCATGCGTGGCCACAACACAGGGAGCGCTGGCAGAAGGAAAGCATCGGATAACCCAGAACACACAACGGTCTGACGCTGAGCCATTCACCCCCGTCTTACTTTTCCAGTATGGCTCTCTCTACGCTCTTAAACTTTTTCAGCTCGACCAGTAGTTCCCAATATCTGAGATACAGCCACATAAGCCTCCCGTTTCGGCGCTTGTTGGTGTTCCAGATGTCACCACAGTACGTGTCGTGCTTGAATATGTCGGTCAGGCCAGCTGCCATCTCCAGGTCAGCAGCAACTGGGTCGGTGGACGCTCGGCCCAGCAGGCTCTTCTCGATCTCCAGCCGCTTGTGGCGAGGGAGAAGCAGACTGCAGTAGACGCTCTGTCTTTCTGTGAGAGCGTCCTCGAAGTCTCTCAGCAGAAGCCTGGCCCTCTGCTGCCACTCCTCCTCCTTGCCCAGGTAGCTCAGGTACGCGCTCCGCAAGGGCTGCCCCTTCTCCTGCAGGGCCCGAGCCCGCTCCTGTTCCAGAAGCTTCTTCTCTTCTACCATCTTGCGCCCCTGAGAGATGAGGGCTTCTCGGTAGCTAGTCGTTCTGTTTTGTTCCTTTTCAAGTTCCAGGGACAACTGTGCCACGGCCCGCCGACTTTCTGAGATCGTGGCACGGTACTTGGCTTCGAGGTCCCGCTGGAAGGCAGCTGTTCTCTGATGGTATGCTTCCCTCTCTTTTTCTATCTCTTTTCGGGACTCCCTAGACCAAATCCAACCTGACACAAAGAAAGTGGAGGAGGAAAACACACACGATGAAAAGTCAAAGCTCAAGTTCTATAATATATATTTACAGAAAACATAAAGCAGCTAAGGATGGCACTTCAATAAAATCTTAAGTCCCAAGAGTTGTGTACAAAAAAGACAACATTTTGAATGAAGCTATACAACTGCAAAGTTCTTATCTTAAAATCAGATCAGGGCTCCCCAAAGACAAGCGCAAGGCTGCAGGACCCCTTTCAGCCTCCTCCTAACGTCTGATGGCTGAGAAGAGCCACCGTTGCCTTCCTTTGTTCCCAAGCCTACCACCCTGTGCCTACTCTGGCTACGGTGCCCCGGCATACTATTGGCAAGGGTTAGAAATGAGTATGGGTGAGTGTGCTTCAGAGTGTTGGCTAGGCTATTAAGAACTGAGTAAAGTTCAAAGCGTGTTCAGCTTTGCCTGGTCATCACTAGTAAACAGCTGAAGCCCAACGTGTTTGCTTCTGTTCTGATAGGGGGTCATGTAAACAAGGAGTCGGAAGTTCAGCCTTAAGACGAGGCTCCACTGTAATCTAACAAACATGGGACAGAAGGGTGCAGGCAACTGGGGTGGGTAATGCCCCGCTCTGCCCCACAAAGTGAGAAGCCACCAGGCCTCTGGCCTCTGCTGCACGGAGAAGTCCAAGGACAGAGAAAGGGAGTCTGATGACCACAAAGCCTGCGGCCAGCAGGCGCCTGGGTCTGGGTGTCGTCACCAATCCTTCCCCGTCCCGCCAATAAGAGGCCGGTGT
This sequence comes from Neophocaena asiaeorientalis asiaeorientalis, assembly GCF_003031525.2. Taxonomy (NCBI): domain Eukaryota; kingdom Metazoa; phylum Chordata; class Mammalia; order Artiodactyla; family Phocoenidae; genus Neophocaena; species Neophocaena asiaeorientalis. The sequence continues at coordinate 2,557,051 of NW_020175679.1, read as the reverse complement.
GTCCCGGTAACAAGATAAACGTCAGCGCGCGGCTTTCACTGCTACAGGACCTCCACCGCGTTCTGCACCGGCGCTCCTGCTCAGTAACTTCATAAACGCTGGGGCAGCTACGCCGAGTCCTCGCTTCTCACAATGGTCACCTGTCCAGCCTGTACGTGCAAAACGCAGCACAGATCCGCGTCCTCTGGAAAACAGAAGGACTGCCCAACAAGCCTAAGTGGCAAAGTTACCAAGAGCAGCAGCTTGAAGTGTCACTTATGCCCAGCTCGCCAAACACAGCCAAGGCGGCGCACGCGTTTCTCTCCTGCCTTCTCTAACTCTCTACGGCGTCCGTCCCCCTTCTGGTTCTCTTGCTGCTCTCTGGTCCCTTCCCATCAACACCCGAGGTGCTGTCCTTGCTTGCTGTGTGGCCTTTCCCCAGCTCCCAGGCAAGCCCATCTAGTCCACAACGTCAGCCGTCACCTCGCGAGGACAGCATTCCCGCGCACCTGAGAGCCTCTTCACTTGCGGTGCTGCTGCCCCAATCCTACAAGCAGGAGACCAAACTCGTCCTCCCGCAACTAAAGCAGCCCCTAATCCTATCCCAGCTGACAACTCCAACTCCAACGCACATGCCGTCTTTGTCTCCTCCTTGGGGCTGACCAGGAAAGAAGGGGCCATAGTATGACTCAACACGCCCTGGAGGCAGGCAAAAGGTATGCGTGGAGAAGAGAGGAGAGAAGGACTAATTCACTTTTGGGTGAATGTGGACAAAGTGTGGAAGGCCAGTAGGAGTTGGCAGGAAAGGTCCCTCTAGGCAGAATGAACAGGTACAGGAGAGCTTCCAGGAGCTGCTGTCCAGGGGCACAGGGCTTATGCCAAGGAGACGCTGGAGCAGACGCTGGGAAAGTCAGACTCCGCTCAGGAAGCAGACTGAGCGCCCTGGCTGTGATGAGAAGATGAGGGGGCATGGGCAGAGGGGGCAGACAGGAGGCCAGAAGCAGAGCGCCAGTCCTGCTATAATAACCCAAAGTGCAACGCTGCTCACACAGAGCCAGGGAGGCCGATACACACCCAGGCACACACCGGCCATCAGACCACAGAACACCTCTCATCAGGAAGGCCTCCTGGAAGAGGTGGCACAGGGACGTGGAGACAAGCTGGGTGAGGAGGTGGCCAGGGAGGTACGGAGACCAGAGTGCAGGCTGGTGGACCGGACGTCTGGACACCCAGCTCTGGTCCGTTCGGGGAGTCCCGCCTCGTGACTCTGCACAGACACAACTTTTTCGAGCCTCAGTCAGAAGGCTTGTAAAAGCGCTGGGGCTCCTGCTTTTGGGAAAATGGAATAGAAGTACTCTCTCCTATTCTCCCTGCTAAGAACAACAAAAAACCTGGACGTCGTATGTAAAACTAACACAAGACGACCCAGAAATGCGGAGAGCGGCAGGCAGACTGTTGAGGGACCTTGGCACCCGAGGAACACCATGCTGGTGAGTCCCTGGGGGCTTCATTTTGCCTTGTAGATCCCAGACTTAAAGCTGAAATGCCAATGATGCAGATCTCCTTTAAAAGCCCCAACAAAAGTCTGCTCTCTCTGGCCAAACAACTAGCAAAGGGGCCTAGCAAGACAGAAAACTTTGAAACAATAACCATTCTGCCCCTGCTACGTAGCACAGAAGACACTGTGACCCACCTCCATCCATGTGGGCAAAGCCTGAGGGGCGGTGATGGTGGCAGAGGAAGCCATGTGGGGATTCTCCCGTGTGGAAGCATCAGCAGATCGCAGGGGAGCTGGACCTCCCACTCTTGCCCAGCAGTAACAGGGGACCCTTCCTTGCTGTCAACGGGCTGGAGGACGAGTGGGGAGCCTGGACGTCCACTCCCACCTGGGAGTGAGGAGGCAGTGCTACCTCTCCCTGTCCAAGAAGCCAGCCTAAGAAGATATGAATAAAGAACAGCCTCATAATACCGCAAATGCCCAGGTTTCAGTTGGGAATCACTCTTCATAACAAGAATCAGGAAGATCTCAAGGTGACTTATAAGGTAATCAGTTGATGCCAATACCAAGATGACAGAGATGTTAGTGTCATCTGACAGTTTAAGGCAGCCATTGTAATATAAAGTCTACGCAAAGATACAGAAAGTCTCAGCAGAGAAATAGAAAATATTTAAGAAAGCAAATGGAACTTCTGAAACTGACAAAGGCAGGAACTGAAATAAAAAACATAATGTGAAACAGGTGTGGAGAAGAGGACCCCACCAAGATACTCAGTACAGCTCCTGCGAACACAGACATGAAGATGCAAACAAAATACTAGCAAATCCAGTTCTGCAAATATATAAAAAGAATGACACGGCATGACCAAGTGGGGATCACTTCAAAAATGTAAGACTGGTTCAACATTCAAACACCCATCGCTGTAATCCAACAAATTAGCAGCCTCAAGGAGAAAAGCTACATGATCATATTGACTGATACAGAAACACAACACCCATTCATGATAGCAACTCAGAAAAATAGGAACAGAGGGGACCTTCCTTGTCTTGATACTCTATGAAAGCCACAGCTAACATATACTTAGTGGTGAAAAGACTGAATGCTTTTCCTCCAAGATCAGGAACTACCCAACGAAGTCCCAGAATTCCTGGCCAGTGCGAGAAGGCAAGAAAAGGAAATAGAGGCCAACAGACTGGAAAGGAAGAGACAAAACCTGTCTCGCGCCTCACAGAAAAATGAACTCAAAATGGATCATGGACTGTCATGTAAAATGTAGACACAGGAGAGAATCTTTAGGATCAAGGGCCAGGCAAAGAGTTTTCAGACATGGTATGAAAGCATGACCCATAAAAGGAGAAACTGATGAGACGGACTTCATCAAAATTAGAACTTTTGCTCCATGAAAGACTCCAGTAAGAGTCTACAGACTGGGAGAAGATATTTGCAAACAAGACAGCCAACAAAGTACTAGAATCTAGAACACAGTAAACTCTCAAAACTCGGGAATTCCTTGGTGGTCCAGTGCTTAGGACTCCACGTTTTCACTGCCAGGGCGAGGGTTCAATCCCTGGTCAAGGAACTAAGATCCCACAAGCTGCGTGGTGACAACAAAACAAAACAAAACAAAAAACAAACAAAACAAAAACCTCTCAAAACTCAACATTAAAAAAACAATCCAATTAGGAAATAGATTGAATCTGAAAGACAGGATTCAAGGAAGCGGATACACCGATGGCAGATAAGTATATGAAAAGATGCCCAACGTCATTAGCCCTCATGGAAATGCAAATTAAAACCAAAATGGGGTTATCACTATACACCTGCAAGAACAAGCAAAATAAAAACAATAGTGATCACACCAAATGCTGTTGAGGACGCCAAGAACCTGGATCCCTCATACACTGCTGGCCAGAAAGCAAAACGGTACAGCCACTCTTTTACCTTCTTCGAAAACTGAACATCAACTCCCAAGGAGGCTGACAAGAGTAGGTAGTTTCTATTATTCAATGATCTGCAGTGTCTGCGTCTTAGTGAAAGACCCAATTGCAGCCCTAAGGGCTGCTATTTAGAAACTCACTAGCCTGCCATCTTGAAAACCCCTACTGAACGCTCGGAAAGGCTGCCTGCTGCCTATGGCTAGGGCAATGAACTTGGCGAGTGAAGTGGAAGGCTTAAAATTACACCGACTAAGCCAAAGCAATCTTGATGATAAAGAAGATGTGGCACATGTATACAATGGCATATTACTCGCCATAAAAAGGAACGAAACCGGGTCATCTGTAGAGACATGGATGGACCTAGAGACTGTCAAACACAGTAAAGTAAGTCAGAGAAACAAATATCATATATTAACACATATATGTGGAATCTAGAAAAATGGTACAGATGAACTGGTTTGCAGGGCAGAAATAGAGACACAGATGTAGAGGACAAACGTATGGATCAAGGGGGGACAGCAGGGGTGGGGGAATGAACTGGGAGACTGGGATGGACATGTATACACTAATATGTATAAAATAGATAGCTAATAAGAACCTGCTGTATAAAAAATAAAATAAAATTCAAAAAAAAATATTACACTGACTGACGTATTAGTTAATTAGTGTTGAGGCTGGGAGAGGCCCTGAGGTGACTTTCATTTTCCGTTTGTTTTTTCAGACGCATCTCTGGCTTCTATAGCTGTTCATAGTAATTTTTATTCTTGAAGTTCCTGCTTTCTTATACTTTTGAAATGATGCTTTTTGTCCCTGAGAAGGGTTGAGGAATATTGTATTTTCTTCTTTTTGGTTATCTTGCTTAGGTAATGCGATCAGAGAAAACTTTTAACTTTGCTTTCTTGTAGGGATTCTCCAAAACTGTGTTATTACAAGATTAAGAAATTATATCGAACATATGGGTGTTTAGCCCCCTAGCACAGCCTAAAAGTAAAGGCAGACAAATGATAAATGCTACTCTTGTCAGCCTCCACTTTCTCTGCTCAAACCTGCTAACCTAAGAAATCCAGGCACATAAGGCCACTCCATAAAAAGTACCACTGCCTGCTCACTTTGGCGGCACACATACTTATAAAAAACTGGAAAAACACACAGAAGACTAGCACAGCCCCTGCTGGAGGATGACACACAAAGTCATGACGTGTTCCATATAATTTAAAAATAAAAGCACCCCTGCAGCAGGGCGCAGCTGCTTTCCCGTTTCTCGTCCTCTTAAGTGCCTGCCCAGAGCCATGGGGTGTGATGTAGGGATGCACAACATGCCACCCTTAAATGGGCCCCTTAGGCCTTGCTAAGGTTCTCAAGGGGCAAGGGAACCACCCTCGTCACCAAATGATTCGAAGCGGAAGGTAACAGATTAAATCTGGAGCTGCAACAGAAGCCTTAGTAGGAGTGCGGAATATCAAGGTTCTAGGCTTGGCCGTAAATAGCCAACTGGTGGCTATTAAATTAAGACCCGGATGGGAATATCCCCGTAAACAGCATAACCAAAATGGGGGGCCACTGGTCTGACTAACCACAGCTGACATTTGGGGCCTGATAGGAGTTTGGGGGGGAGGCCTTCTCCTCTCCTAAGCTAAATGAGGGAAGGTAAAACCTTGCCACGTACGTGAATGGGTGTGTCAGTCATTTGATATCACTGAGGTGGCTACTCAGTTCTTAGGGGGAAAAAAAAGTTGTTTCTTCTGGCCTTAAGAGAACAAAGTCATCCTAGGAGGCATTTGCCTATGCCTTTAAGATGCAAATGTCTACCTAATCTTCTCCAGGAACGCTTATCTCCAGCATCCTTTTAAAATGCAAATTTCGGGCTTCCCAGGTGGTGCAGCGGTTAAGAATCCACCTGCCAATGCAGAGGACCCGTGCTGCAACTCCTGAAGCCCACGCTCCACAAGAGAAGCCACCACGATGAGAAGCAGGCACACCACAGTGAAGAGTAGCCCCCGCTCGCCGCCAACTAGAGAAAGCCCGCACGCAGCAACGAAGACCCCATGCAGACAAAAATAAATAAATTTTTTTAAAATTTGGGTTAAAAAAATAAAATAAAATGCAAATTTCAAAAACGGGGTAGGTAATTTGGAACTTGACTTGTCAAGGACGAAAAGAAATCCTAAGTGTCTTTTCTGTAAACACTAGAAAAAAGGGTTTAGCCATCTAGGCAGGTGACCTTGATTTGCTCCATCTGCCAGAAGCCCAATTTGAATCCAACCCCTTGTAACTGATGGGTTTTACCTTGTTGTACCTGACTCAGGGCTGAAATTTTCAAATGAGAACTATAAGGTCTCTGTGTTTGGTTGTGTGTTTGTATGTATCTATGTGTGTACCTAAGTGTGTTGTAGATGTATAGTATTACCAAAATTAATTTGTAAAGAAGCTCTACTTAATTGACTTTAAAAAATTAAGTGCTTATATAAATACTCAGGAATATAAAACTGGTCGGAATGAATTTCAGGTTCACACGATCCAGGAAATATTCAACATTAAATTAATATCTGGAATTGAAGGAGGCTTAAACTTGTTGATTTAATACAGATATGTCTTTAGAGTCATCAATGTTAAGTATAGTACTTCTGCTGTACCTAGGTTTACTAGAGGTCAAATAAGACCTTATTATATGTTGCAAATCTGTCAGCAAGAAAAGTAACTTGAAGTGGGAAAAAAAAAACTTTTAAGGAAAAATGTATGTTTTCAGTAAAAGAAGGTGTAAAGAGTGAGAAGAAAAATACTGGAAAAAAGAGTTGTACATGATCTTGGGACTTCCCTGGTGTTCCAGTGGTTAGGACTCCGAGCTCCCAATGCAGGGGGCCTGGGTTCGATCCCTGGTCGGGGAACTAGGATCCCACATACTGCAACTAAGCCCACATGCCGCAACTAAGCCTGCGCGCCTCAACTACTGAGCCCACGCGCCACAACAAGGGCCCAGTGCAGACAAAATAAATAAATAAATAATAAATAAAAAGAGTTGTACATGATCAAGATTCTCTAAGATTGGATTAAACTTAGTTGGGTAAACGGCTTTTGTTGGGAGTGGGCTGGGGCAAGACGGGATTTGGTTTCTCCCTGCAAAGTTATCTTGAATGACTGCTTTTAATAACATGAGTTACTTCGCCTTCAAGATCTGTTTTAACTTTGGTTAAGAAATAAGTATTGTCTCAGTGACCTATGATCTTATTTGACCAAGTCTTTTAAAACTTTTTGACAAACTTCCCAATATCAAATTTTAATTAAAGTTCTTTGGATTTCCAGCTAACTTTGGGATACTTTAGAGGGTCCCTGAGGTAGCTCAAAGAAAAATATTTAACTAGGATTTATTTCGTTTGTTAAATTAAATGTAATCAGATGGTTAACCACGCCTTTTAAGTCTTTTGTCATTTATAGATATTGTTGTACTCTGATGCTGTTAACAAAAAAGCGCTTCATCATCAAGAAGATTCATGGGAAGGCTAAGGAAACAGTTACAACACTTCCACATCAAGACAATGGCTATGCAAGGATTCCAGCCCATACCAACTTAAAACAAGGAGCTGTCCTGCTCCTGGGGCCCCTAGATCAGGCATCCTAGAGATTTTTACTCCCTGACAGGCGGGGTCGATGCCCCTACTTAGCCTCAAAGCAACTTCAGAAGATGGACCATCGCCCCTCTGCTTCCCACAAAAATATGGGAGTAAAATCTCCGACGGGGGAATGAAACAGGAGGGAAGGGGGCAGGGCACAACCTTTAAAAGAATGACACAGCCATAGGGCATGACAAAAACTGGTTAGAACCAACTAGGTCCAAGAGTGCAGACGAGTTGACTTTCAGTAGACCTTGAGCCTCATTATACGCTCATTGTAATACATTAGCATATGCTAAATGACACACTCACCAGTGCTAGGACAGTTCTGAGGCCAACCATAAAAGGTCAAAACGTAGGCTGTGGCCCAGTTCCTGGAAATCCCCACCCCTTCCCCAAAATAATTGGAATAACCCTCCCCCTCATTAGCCTATGAAATTACCCAGCCCATAAAAACTAACCACTCCATATTTTGGGGCCTCTCTCGCCTTCTGAGATGGCCCATAATCTGTCTGTGGAGTGTGTTTCTCTCTAAATAAATCCACTTCCTACCTATCAAAAAAAGAAATAACATGTCTCTTTGGCATAGGGATTACTTTCAACTGGTTATTTTCTAAGAAACAGCAGACATGGGAGAAACTTTGAAAACCAAGTAGGAGTTACCCTTTTGTAAGAACCACTTACATTTATAAGGGAGTTCTGCATTTGTAAGGGTGTCTCCCTGGCTGTACCAGGAAGAGGTTGACCAAATTTCTGGAAACTCTTATCATAGGAAAAGGCTAGAGCTTAAATCTGCATAACCACCTTACCCTTGATTATTGCACTTTTCCTAGTCTCCTCTGGTAACTAACTCTCCCCAACCTCAACATCCTCTTTTGTCTTAAGCTTGGGATGGTATTTAAGGTGAGGGATTATGCCATTCTGGTAAGTTACTCAATTTTCCTGAGTCTCTCCTATGGATACATGTTAAAAACTTGTTTGATTTTCTCCTGTTAATCTGTCTCATATCAATTTAATTCTTAGACCAGCCAGAAGAACTTAAAAGGGGAGAGGAAAGTTTCTTCTTCTGCGACAGTGACAAAACATAAAACCAACCCCTAAACATCAGGAAATTCATCATGTAGTAGGCATATAAGCTAAGAGCTGGAATAATTACAATTGACTGGTGACTGGTAATTTCCCCAGAGGTACAAAGTCGATTCAAAGTAGAGAGAATTTCTGGCCAGCCTGAGCAGGTTTCATGGATGAAACCTCCCAGACTGATTTCCTAAACATTACACAGACATACAAAACCAGTTTTCTTTTATGCCTGTTTTATTCTTCCTCATCAGTGCTTATGAGGCCAATTGAAGCAAGGGAGCCCCCCTCAGAGCAGTACAGCCTTGAAGGGAGCTAACAGTTACTGAACTCACTCCACACAAAATGCCTCTAAATATCTTGTCTTACTTAACCCTCACTTGCATTGAGGCAGTTATGATGGTCAGAGAAACTGAGGCTCAGAGGGTAAATAATTTGCGCAGGATGTACCATATGCGAAAAAACTAGGGTGTACACATGCATCTCTGTAAACAAAGACTGCTGCCCGCCATTTATGATTAAGTCATTAGCCACAGTCACTGACCTACAAGTTCACCCGGAAAGGGATTCACGGTGAATGCACTCTGTGTTTTGGATACATGGGACCCTACAGCGTTAAGATACATGACTAAGAAAGAATTTCAGTGGCCCCAAATTCCTGCATCTTCCCATACATAGGTAAGCACTAAAGTCACTAACTTGACACACCTGGGTTTCTGTGACAAGTACTAATCTTTTACCGAGACGTATGCTGGAGCACATGTATTTCCTGGCTCCTCCCCTGCCTCTTCAGAGCAGTTCCTAACAGCTATCTGAGAGACTGTATCCTGGGCTACGGTCTTCATAGCTCTCACATTGTACATTTTTTTTTTACAGTCAACATCTGTCAGGTTCCAAAGCCCAAGATCTTAGAGCGCCACACTTTCAGCCCAGAAAACACACATTAGGAAAACCATGACTTACGAAAAGCAGCCAGTCCCAGCATTGGAACCAACAGGGCATAATTCCATCTGCTTCCATCACCCCCATCAGCCCTGGAACTGGGCCGGATATTCCAATTTGGGGGGTCATTTAAGTTATTCATGGAGATACACCTTGAAGTAAATAATAAAACCATTAAACACACACAAAAAAACAAAATACATTGGTCACAATTATATCACCTACATGGCTCATGTGAGACTTATTTTTTCTTTCAAAAAATTTTGTTCAGATCTAGGTATGCGCTGCACAGCACTGAGCCTTATGGGATTAAAAGAAAAAAACAAGACCTTAGATAAAAGCAACTCACAAATCGTGGGGGAGAAGATGTGTCTCAAATAACTGAAATACAAATAGGACGAAGCAAATATAGTCAAAACAAACTTAATTCAACTTCAAAGACTCTTAACAGGCTTTTCAATAAATACTTGTTCAACACCTAAAGATATAAAATTCTAACTGGCAATAAAACAATGACATACACACAAAAAGGCTCAGTACTTAAGGAGCTTGTGGCGAGCACAGAATAAAAAAGAGATCTAAAGTAGTGAAGCTCGTAACCCTCATAGGGGAGGTCTGGGAGCAGCATTCCCTTCCCCCCAACCCGGTAAACCAGGGAGCACCAATCCCCGGGCCGTGGACCGATACTGGTCCGCGGCTTGTTAGGAACCGGGCCGCACAGCAGGAGGCGAGAGGCGGGAAAGTGAACGAAGCTTCCCCTGCCGCTCCGCATCCCCCCGCCCCATCGCTCGCATTACTGCCTGAACCACCCCCTCCCCCCACCCCGTGGAAAAATAATCTTCCACGAAAGCGGTTCCTGGTGCCAAAAAGGCTGGGGACCGCTGCCGTAAACGACAGGGTCCGCGCGCCCCCAGCCCCACCCCACAGGGTTCATGCCCGCCCGATCCCATAAATTACAAGGCCTGCGCCCCCCACCCCGACACCGTAAACTATATCATGGAGTTCGCGCCCTCCAGACCTCATGAACTGGAGGGTCCGCGCCCCCACCCCCTGGTAACCTACAGGGTCCGCCTCCCGGAACGCGCAGTCCTAATAAAGCAGCGGAACCCGACACGGACCCGCGGGACCCCTAAACGTCGGGAACTCCCTCTCTGTCCCGGAGAGAAGGCGGGGCGAACACCACGTTACCTGCGAGCACCGGTTCATCTCCCAAAACTGCCGTAAACTCGAGAAAATTCGAACAACGTCTGGACCGAAGGAGAAATCAGGCGAGCCCGTGAAGACCCCCGGCCCCAGACCCCAACCTACCTCCGGCACAGAGGTCTCGGCCCCTGTGCCCTGAGCGCCGCCGTCCGCTCGTCCCTCTGCGCAGGCGCCGCGTTGCCCCGTCTACCCCCAGCGCTGCGATGTGCGCAGGCGCGGCGTCCCGCCCCGCCACCGTCGGCCCCGAGCGCGGCGACGTGCGCAGGCGCGGTCTGCGCGGGGACTGGCGGGACGGTTGCGGAGGCAGACATGTCGGGGATCGGGGTTTTGTCGCGGATGCTTCGCGCCCGGCGCCTAGCGCTGACCTGGGCGGTGAGTTGGCGCTGCGGGTGGGGCAGGGCGGACGCTGGGTCCCGTGCCCCCGACCCCAAGGTGGGACGGGCTGAGGAGGGCGCGCCGGACTCTGTTCCAGCCGAGCGGGTTGCGGCGCGGTGAAGGTCACGACGCTGCGGGCCGCCCGGGACCCCTCCCCTCCCAGGGCCCGGTCAGGAGCCCGGGGCGACGGCCGAGGCAGCCCGCTCAGCTCCGGGCGTGCGCTCCAGGACGCGGCCGCCCAAGGTCACACGGCGGGACGGGCCTGGGGCGGCCTGATCACGGTGGACCCGGGCGGGTGGGATCCGAGCGGAGCCCCGGCACTAGGCTCGGCCTTGCTTCTAGGTGTTGTGCGGTGACTCCTGAGCACTGACCGCAAAGCCACTGGGGCGGACGCGGGGCGGGTGTCTTCCTGGGCTGCGGAGTCCCGCTAGCCCCACTCGGGTCGGTCCGGGATGTGCTTTCCCGAGGCCTGGCTGCTGGACCGTATCCCCTGCACTCCTGACGGTGAGGCCTTCAGAGTCGATTTGGTTTGTTTTTTTTCTTTTTTGCGGTACGCGGGCCTCTCACTGTTGTGGTCTCTCCCTGTTGTGGCCTCTCCCGTTGCGGAGCACAGGCTCCGGACGCGCAGGCTCAGCGGCCATGGCTCACGGGCCCAGCCGCTCCGCGGCATGTGGGATCTTCCCGGACCGGAGCACGAACCGTGTCCCCTGCATCTCCCGGACCGGGGCACGAACCCGTGTCCCCTGCATCGGCAGGCGGACTCTCAACCACTGCGCCACCAGGGAAGCCCTGGGGGGGTTTTATTGGAAGCACTGAATTTAGAGGGTTTAGTTATTTGGTTCTTTTACATGAACTCCTCGAGCCTCCTAGTTAGTAATTTAATTACAAAGTAAAGGTCCCAGTGGGAACCAAGGCTTTCAACAATGTTGACTTGATTTATGCCTGTAATTATACCCACAGTTTTCTTCTTTTTAAAATACAGAAATTAAAAGTTAATGTTAAATGTGAGGTGGTTTAGTCGGACAACCTACCAACACCAGAAAGCATTTTAAATGCTTTCATGTGTTGCTGGTTCTTACTGAGCAGAGGTTCCCCCAGCCCCCAAATCTTGGGCTCTAAGACACAGTTGTAGCAGGGGGTCCACAAGCAGGAAATGAAGTCCATGGTCAGTGCGGTAGTTTTAGTCAACAAAGTTTGAGCAAACTTCTGAGTGGGCCCTTATCGTTAGGTGAGATGACAGATTTGGTATGTGGTGGTGACTGGGGAAGAGCTGACATGTCTGTCTTCAGACCAGACTGGAGCCAGGAGATCCTTATTCCATCCTGCAGACACCCTTCACCTACCACTCGCCCTTTGCCATTTTATGAAAATATTGCTGTCCTTTACACAAGCTGGGCTGGAAGGAATTCAGCTGTGAGCTTTTAGCTGAAAGTAAGAGTAAAGTTCGGCACACCACAAGTTGGAGATAAACCTCTCCTTTCCTATTGGCTTGATTGGAAGTGATCTCGGTTGAAGCCGCTCTTGGCTGCCAGCACTGCGCTCCACTGTCTCCTTGAATCTTCACCACGGTCCCATTTTCAGGTGGTTGTGAACATGATGGCAAGGTAGAGTTAGCAAAGTTGAGCCACAGGTTAGGTCTACCGAAGATGATCTTGGGTTTCTAAAGGTATTTTATTCTGATGTAGATAGCTTTGGAAATTATTTCGGTCTATGGAAATTAATCTGTCCACAAGCTGTGTATTGGAGTTTCAGATTGGCAAGAACAAAAGCATCAAATTAGCAGAACAAAAAAAGAAAGGAATTCATGATCTCCAGCCGAGGAATGTTCATAAAGACTCCTTGATGAGGATAATTTGAATAAAGTCCACAAAATTTTTCTCTATTTCATTTTGTTCAATTCTGTGGTGTTTCCAAGTTATATTTACAGCTGCTTTAAAGTTACAAAATTATCAAACCTATTTTGCCTTTGTTTCCTTTCCCGTTGTCCCAGTGCACTGACAGAATTTACAAACTGTTCCAAAGTATTGATAGTTAAATCAAAAGGGAAAGTAAAACCAAGAACTTCAGTTGCTTAACTTCTCCCTTCAGATGAGATTTTTCAATTTTCAACAAGATACTGTTCTAGAATAAGTCAGCTTCTTTTTGAATGTATCATTCTGAGTGTGTCTTAATGGTGTATCTGGATTTACATTATTTAGGCCACTGTAGTGACGATTCGTTTCTTGGGATAATTACAATGCCACTGGTTTTCAGTTCTGCATTCCGTGTCGTGTTCTTCCTGGCTCACTTGAAAAGTTGTGGCTCAGTTTGGGCATACAGCCTGGATATTCATCTTAGTTTGGAGTCCCAGAGATTTTCCCCAGGGGCCCCTAGATGGTGGGGACAGTACAGGATTTGGAGCCAGCCGGGCAGACCCAGTCCAGAGCTGCTGCGTCTTGGAGAGACTCGGTTTCTCTGTGGGGTGAATGAGGATTCTGTGAGGTAACCTGGGAGAACTTCGTGTGGCCCTCCTCCGTGCCAGGCCCACAGCTCACAGCCTGCCCTCGGTAATCATGTGAATGGTATTTGAAACATCCCTGTTTTTAAAACCTTTACATTTTTAGTGAAAATAATTACACGTAGGTGGAAAAGAAAATGTCAGTACAGAAGCCCTTATAAGTGAAAAGGAGTAAGACCACGTCCTTCCCCAGACCTTTTCCCCAGTGGAATCAATTTTGAACTGTTTTTGGTTTTAGCCCCTGCTGTTTACCTCCATTTCTCTAGCTGATATGAGGGTGCATTTTTGTCCAGTTTAGACATTGACTTTTGCTGGTAAATGAGGATTTAGTTCACTTAAACCATCCTCCTACCCATGTCCTCAGTTCTCCCAATATAATTATGCAACCACTTCAGATCCTTTATGGTCTACTTTTGTAATTGTGTAGCTTGTGCTTGCAAATTGGTTTCTTGTTCATGATTCACAGGTGTATTTTGTTAGATGAGGACAGCCCCCAGCACCACTTTGCTGGGTGGAGGGCATCAGTATCTCTACCCTTCTCACTTTTTCTCTCCTTTTCCTCCTAATTCAGTCACCTGTACTTTTATGCTATTAAGAGCTCTGTGTTCTTTTAATTCTACCTTAGGTAGAATTTCTGCATTCTTTTTCGTTACCCTCTTGGGAAAGGTTTGATAATTTCTCTTCAAAAAACGTTAGATTAAGAAGTGACATAATACAGGTTTTATCTAAAGACAGAAATTGGATTAAAATTGGACTTTCCAAATTCTAATATCACTCCCCAAATTGGATTTAGATACAAAAAATAATGTTACTATTTTCCACAGAGAGGTAATATGATAATTTGTTAAAGATTTCTTTATGGTAGCTACTGCTTTTTAAGCTAACCGTGTGCGTGTGGGGTGTGTGTGTGTGTGTGTGTGTGTGTGTGTGTG